>NW_027552481.1:0-84010 GCF_045843805.1 Urocitellus parryii | reverse complement strand
ATCTCTCGCCGTGCACAAAAGTTAACTCAAAATGGATCAAGGAGCTTGATATTAAATCAGAGACATGGCATCTGATAGAAGAAAAACTTGGTTATGATCTACACGCTGTGGGATCGGGCTCCAAATTCCTCAATAGGACACCCATAGTGCTAGAGTTAACAAATAGAATCAACAAATGTGACTTACTCAAACTAAAAAGTTTTTTCTCAGCAAAAGAATCAATAAGAGAGATAAACAGGGAGCCTACATCCTGGGAACAAATCTTTACTCCACACACTTCAGATAGAGCCCTAATAACCAGAATATACAAAGAACTCAAAAAATTAGACAATAAGATAACAAATAACCCAATCAATAAATGGGCCAAGGACCTGAACAGACACTTCTCAGAGGAGGACATACAATCAATCAACACGTACATGAAAAAATGCTCACCATCGCTAGCAGTCAGAGAAATGCAAATCAAAACTACCCTAAGATACCGTCTCACTCCAGTAAGACTGGCAGCCATTAGGAAGTCAAACAACAATAAGTGCTGGAGAGGATGTGGGGAAAAGGGCACTCTTGTTCATTGCTGGTGGGACTGCAAATTGGTGCTGCCAATTTGGAAAGCAGTATGGAGATTTCTCGGAAAGCTGGGAATGGAACCACCATTCGACCCAGCTATTCCCCATCTCGGTCTATTCTCTAAAGCCCTAACAAGAGCATGCTACAGGGACACTGCTACATCGATGTTCATAGCAGCTCAATTCACGATAGCAAGACTGTGGAACCAGCCTAGATGCCCTTCAATAGATGAATGGATAAAAAAAAATGTGGCATTTATATACTATGGAGTATTATTCTGCATTTAAAAATGACAAAATCATAGAATTTGGAGGGAAATGGATGGCATTAGAGCAGATTATGCTAAGTGAAGCTAGTCAATCTTTAAAAAACAAATACCAAATGACTCCTTTGATATAAGGGGAGTAAACAAGGACAGGGTAGGGACGAAGAGCTTGAGAAGAAGATTTACATTAAACAGGGATGAGAGGTGGGAGGGAAAGGGAGTGAGAAGGGAAATTGCATGGAAATGGAAGGCGATCCTCAGGGATATACAAAATGTCATACAAGAGGAAAGGAGGGGTAAGACAAGATAATACAAATGGAAGAAATGATTTACAGTAGAAGGGGTAGAGAGAGAAAAGGGGAGGGGAGGGGAGGGGAGGGGAGGGGGGGTAGTAGAGAATAGGACAGACAGCAGAATACATCAGACACTAGAAAGGCAATATGTCAATCAATGGAAGGGAAACTGATGGGATACAGCAATTTGTATACAGGGTAAAAGGGGGAGTTCATAATCCACGTGAATCAAACCGTGTAATATGATGTATTAAGAACTATGTAATGTTATGAACGACCAATAAAAAAAAAGAAAATATAATGTATTTGGAGTCTATAATATGTAAAGTGAAACATGACAATAAATGAGGAGAGTGGAGAAAAAAAAAAAAGAAAACGGTTACTGCAAACGTACGATTTAACCTAGAAAACGAAATTTCGTGAGCCAAGTGGGACTGGTGTACTCATCATTACCTGCAAGTGTCATCAAGATTGGGTGAAAAAATGTTTGCTGAGATTTCAGGAAACTCGTAGTTTTTTGGAAGCTTGGCAACCCCTTTCAATGAAAGTGGTTCTTGTCAGACACTGCTTGGGGCTACTTCAATAGGACACAAACCATAGGGATAGAACTTGGAACTACATTATTGTGCCAAGTTTCAAAGAGCTAGCACAAACCGTGTTTGATTTAGAGTTCCAACTACATGTATCCATATAGGAGAAAACAGAGTGAAATCTAAACATGAAAACGGTTACTGCAAAGGAACGGTTTAACCTAGAAGAACGAAATTTGGTGAGCCAAGTGGGATTGGTGTACTTATCATTACCTGAAAGTATCATCAAGATTGGGTGAAAAAATGTTTGCTGAGATTTCAGGAAACTCGTAGTTTTTGGAAGCTTGGCAACCCCTTTCAATGAAAGTGATTCTCGTCATTCTCTGCTTGGGGCTACTTCAATAGGACACAAACCATAGCGATAGAACTTGGAACTACATTATTGTGCCAAGTTTCAAAGAGCTAGCACAAACCGTGTTTGATTTAGAGTTCCAACTACATGTATCCATATACAAGAAAACAGAGTGAAACCTAAACATGAAAACGGTTACTGCAAAGGAATGGTTTAACCAAGAAGAACGAAATTTGGTGAGCTAAGTGGGACTGGTGTACTGATCATCAACTGCAAGTATCATCAAGATTGGGTGAAAAAATGTTTGCTGAGTTTTCCTGAAACTCGTAGTTTTTTGGAAGCTTGGCAACCCCTTTCAATGAAAGTGGTTCTTGTCAGACACTGCTTGGGGCTACTTCAATAGGACACAAACCATAGGGATAGAACTTGGAACTACATTATTGTGCCAAGTTTCAAAGAGCTAGCACAAACCGTGTTTGATTTAGAGTTCCAACTACATGTATCCATATACAAGAAAACAGAGTGAAACCTAAACATGAAAACGGTTACTGCAAATTAATGGTTTAACCAAGAAGAACGAAATTTGGTGAGCTAAGTGGGACTGGTGTACTCATCATTACCTGCAAGTATCATCAAGATTGGGTGAAAAAATGTTTGCTGAGTTTTCCTGAAACTCGTAGTTTTTTGGAAGCTTGGCAACCCCTTTCAATGAAAGTGGTTCTTGTCAGACACTGCTTGGGGCTACTTCAATAGGACACAAACCATAGGGATAGAACTTGGAACTACATTATTGTGCCAAGTTTCAAAGAGCTAGCACAAACCGTGTTTGATTTAGAGTTCCAACTACATGTATCCATATAGGAGAAAACAGAGTGAAACCTAAACATGAAAACGGTTACTACAAAGGAACGGTTTAACATAGAAGAACGAAATTTGGTGAGCCAAGTGGGATTGGTGTACTTAAAATTACCTGAAAGTATCATCAAGATTGGGTGAAAAAATGTTTCCTGAGATTTCAGGAAACTCGTAGTTTTTGGAAGCTTGGCAACCCCTTTCAATGAAAGTGATTCTCCTCATTCTCTGCTTGGGGCTACTTCAATAGGACACAAACCATAGCGATAGAACTTGGAACTACATTATTGTGCCAAGTTTCAAAGAGCTAGCACAAACCGTGTTTGATTTAGAGTTCCAACTACATGTATCCATACACAAGAAAACAGAGTGTAACCTAAACATGAAAACGGTTACTGAAAAGGAATTGTTTAACCAAGAAGAACGAAATTTGGTGAGCTAAGTGGGACTGGTGTACTCATCATTACCTGCAAGTATCATCAAGATTGGGTGAAAAAAAATGTTTGCTGAGTTTTCCTGAAACTCGTAGTTTTTTGGAAGCTTGGCAACCCCTTCCAATGAAAGTGATTCTCGTCAGTCTCTGCTGGGGGCTACTTCAATAGGACACAAACCATAGCGATAGAACTTGGAACTACATTATTGTGCCAAGTTTCAAAGAGCTAGACAAACCGTGTTTGATTTAGAGTTCCAACTACATGTATCCATATAGGAGAAACAGAGTAAAACCTAAACATGAAAACTGTTACTGCAAAGGAACGGTTTACCCTAGAAGAACGAAATTTGGTGACCCAAGTGGGATTGGTGTACTGATCATTGCCTGCAAGTATCATCAAGATTGGGTGAAAAAATGTTTGCTGAGATTTCAGGAAACTCGTAGTTTTTTGGAAGCTTGGCAACCCCTTTCAATGTAAGTGGTTCTCGTCAGAATCTGCTTGGAGCTACTTCAATAGGACACAAACCTTAACGATAGAACTTGGAACTACATTATTGTGACAAGTTTCAAAGAGCTAGCACAAACCGTGTTTGATTTAGAGTTCCAACTAGATGTATAAATATAGGAGAAAAGAGAGTGAAACATTAACATGAAAACGGTTACTGCATAGGAACGGTTTAACCTAGAAGAACGAAATTTGGTGAGCCAAGTGAGAATGGTGTACTCATCATTACCTGAAAGATTCATCAAGATTGGGTGAAAAAATGTTTGCTGAGATTTCATGAAACTCGTAGTTTTTGGAAGCTTGGCAACCCCTTTTAATGAAAGTGATTCTCGTCAGTCTCTGCTTGGGCGACTTCAATGGGACACAATCCATAGCGATAGAACTTGGAACTACATTATTGTGCCAAGTTTCAAAGAGCTAGCACAAACCGTGTTTGATTTAGAGTTCCAACTACATGTATCCATATAGGAGAAAACAGAGTAAAACCTAAAAATGAAAACTGTTACTGCAAAGGAACGGTTTACCCTAGAAGAACAAAATTTGGTGAGCCAAGTGGGATTGGTGTACTGATCATTGCCTGCAAGTATCATCAAGATTGGGTGAAAAAATGTTTGCTGAGATTTCAGGAAAATCGTAGTTTTTTGGAAGCTTGGCAACCCCTTTCAATGAACGTGATTCTCGTCAGTCTCTGCTTGGGCTACTTCAATGGGACACAATCCATAGCGAAAGAACATGGAACTACATTATTGTGCCAAGTTTCAAAGAGCTAGCACAAACCGTGTTTGATTTAGAGTTCCAACTACATGTATCCATATAGGAGAAAACAGAGTGAAACCGAAACATGAAAACGGTTCCTGCAAAGGAACGGTTTAACCTAGAAGAACGAAATTCGGTGAGCCAATTGGGATTGGTCTACTGATCATTACCTGCAAGTATCATCAAGATTGGGTGAAAAAATGTTTGCTGAGATTTCAGGAAACTCGTGGTTTTTTGGAAGCTAGGCAACCCCTTTCAATGAAAGTGATTACCTCAGTCTCTGTTGGGCTACTTCAAGGGGACACAATACATAGCGATAGAACTTTGAACAACATTATTGTGCCAAGTTTCAAAGAGCTAGCACAAACCGTGTTTGATTTAGAGTTCCAACTACATGTATCCCTATAGGAGAAAACAGAGTTAAACCTAAACATGAAAACGCTTCCTGCGAAGGAACAGTTTTACCTAGAAGAACGAAATTTGGTGAGCCAAGTGGGATTGGTGTACTGATCATTGCCTGCAAGTATCATCAAGATTGGGTGGAAAAATGTTTGCTGAGATTTCAGGAAACTCGTAGTTTTTTGGAAGCTTGGCAACCCCTTTCAATGTAAGTGGTTCTCGTCAGAATCTGCTTGGGGCTACTTCAATAGGACACAAACCTTAACGATAGAACTTGGAACTACATTATTGTGCCAAGTTTCAAAGATCTAGCACAAACCGTGTTTGATTTAGAGTTCCAAATATATATATCCATATAGGAGAAAACAGAGTGAAACCTAAACATGAAAACGGTTACTGCAAAGGAAAGGTTTAACCTAGAAGAACGAAATTTGGTGAGCCAAGTGGGACTGGTGTACTCATCATTACCTGCAAGTATCATCAAGATTGGTTGAAAAAATGTTTGCTGAGATTTCAGGAAACTCGTAGTTTTTTGGAAGCTTGGCATCCCCTTTCAATGTCAGTGGTTCTCGTCAGAATCTGCTTGGGGCTACTTCAATAGGACACAAACCTTAGCGATAGAACTTGGAACTACATTATTGTGCCAAGTTTCAAAGATCTAGGACAAACCGTGTTTGATTTAGAGTTCCAAATATATGTATCCATATAGGAGAAAACAGAGTGAAACCTAAACATGAAAACGGTTACTGCAAAGGACCGGTTTAACCTAGAAGAACGAAATTTGGTGAGCCAAGTGGGACTGGTGTACTCATCATTACCTGCAAGTATAATCAAGATTGGGTGAAAAAATGTTTGCTGAGATTTCCGGAAACTCGAAGTTTTTTGGAAACTTGGCAACCACTTTCAATGAATGTGATTCTCGTCAGTCTCTGCTGGGGGCTACTTCAATAGGACACAAACCTTAGTGATAGAACTTGGAACTACATTATTCTGCCAAGTTTCAAAGAGCTAGCACAAACCGTGTTTCATTTAGAGTTCCAAATATATGTATCCATATAGGAGAAAACAGAGTGAAACCTAAACATGAAAACGGTTACTGCAAAGGACCGGTTTAACCTAGAAGAACGAAATTTGGTGAGCCAAGTGGGACTGGTGTACTCATCATTACCTGAATGTATCATCAAGATTGGGTGAAAAAATGTTTGTTGAGATTTCAGGAAACTCGTAGTTTTTGGAAGCTTGGCAACCCCTTTCAATGAAAGTGATTCTCGTCAGACTCTGCTTGGGGCTACTTCAATAGGACACAAACCATAGTGATAGAACTTGGAACTACATTATTGTGCCAAGTTTCAAAGAGCTAGCACAAAGTGTGTTTGATTTAGATTTCCAACAATATGTATCCATATAGGAGATAACAGAGTGAAACCTAAACATGAAAACTGTTACTGCAAAGGAACGGTTTACCCTAGAAGAACGAAATTTGGTGAGCCAAGTGGGATTGGTGTACTGATCATTACCTGCAAGTATCATCAAGATTGGGTGAAAAAATGTTTGCTGAGATTTCAGGAAACTCGTAGTTTTTTGGAAGCTTGGCAACCCCTTTCAATGAAAGTGGTTCTCCTCAGACTCTGCTTGGGGCTACTTCAATAGGACACAAACCATAGCGATAGAACTTGGAACTACATTATTGTGCCAAGTTTCAAAGAGCTAGCACAAACCGTGTTTGATTTAGAGTTCCTAATACATGTATCCATATAGGAGAAAAGAGAGTGAAACCTAAACATGAAAACGGTTACTGCAAAGGAATGGTTTAACCAAACCAAGAAGAACGAAATTTGGTGATCCAAGTGGGACTGGTGTACTCATCATTTCCTGCAAGTATCATCAAGATTGGGTGAAAAAATGTTTGCTGAGTGTTCCTGAAACTCGTAGTTTCTGGAAGCTTGGCAACCCTTTCAATGAAAGTGATTCTCGTCAGTCTCTGCTGGGGGGCTACTTCAATAGGACACAAACCATAGCGATAGAACTTGGAACTACATTATTGTGCCAAGTTTCAGAAAGCTAGCACAAACTATGTTTGATTTAGAATTCCAACTACATGTATCCAACTACGAGAAAACAGAGTGAAACCTAAATATGAAAACGGTTACTGCAAAGGTATGGTTTAACCAAGAAGAACGAAATTTGGTGAGCTAAGTGTGATTGGTGTACTGATCATTACCTGCAAGTATCATCAAGATTGGGTGAAAAAATGTTTGCTGAGTTTTCAGGTAACTATTAGTTTTTGGAAGCTTGGCAACCCCTTTCAATGAAAGTGATTCTCGTCAGTCTCTGCTTGGGCTACTTCAATGGGACACAATCCATAGCGAAAGAACATGGAACTACATTATTGTGCCAAGTTTCAAAGAGCTAGCACAAACCGTGTTTGATTTAGAGTTCCAACTACATGTATCCATATAGGAGAAAACAGAGTGAAACCTAAACATGAAAACGGTTCCTGCAAAGGAACGGTTTAACCTAGAAGAACGAAATTCGGTGAGCCAATTGGGATTGGTCTACTGATCATTACCTGCAAGTATCATCAAGATTGGGTGAAAAAATGTTTGCTGAGATTTCAGGAAACTCGTGGTTTTTTGGAAGCTAGGCAACCCCTTTCAATGAAAGTGATTACCTCAGTCTCTGTTGGGCTACTTCAAGGGGACACAATACATAGCGATAGAACTTTGAACAACATTATTGTGCCAAGTTTCAAAGAGCTAGCACAAACCGTGTTTGATTTAGAGTTCCAACTACATGTATCCCTATAGGAGAAAACAGAGTTAAACCTAAACATGAAAACGCTTCCTGCGAAGGAACGGTTTTACCTAGAAGAACGAAATTTGGTGAGCCAAGTGGGATTGGTGTACTGATCATTGCCTGCAAGTATCATCAAGATTGTGTGAAAAAATGTTTGCTGAGATTTCAGGAAACTCGTAGTTTTTTGGAAGCTTGGCAACCCCTTTCAATGTAAGTGGTTCTCGTCAGAATCTGCTTGGGGCTACTTCAATAGGACACAAACCTTAACGATAGAACTTGGAACTACATTATTGTGCCAAGTTTCAAAGATCTAGCACAAACCGTGTTTGATTTAGAGTTCCAAATATATATATCCATATAGGAGAAAACAGAGTGAAACCTAAACATGAAAACGGTTACTGCAAAGGAACGGTTTAACCTAGAAGAACGAAATTTGGTGAGCCAAGAGGGACTGGTGTACTCATCATTACCTGCAAGTATCATCAAGATTGGGTGAAAAAATGTTTGCTGAGATTTCCGGAAACTCGAAGTTTTTTGGAAACTTGGCAACCCCTTTCAATGAATGTGATTCTCGTCAGTCTCTGCTGGGGGGCTACTTCAATAGGACACAAACCATAGCGATAGAACTTGGAACTACATTATTGTGACAAGTTTCAAAGAGCTAGCACAAACCGTGTTTGATTTAGAGTTCCAACTAGATGTATAAATATAGGAGAAAAGAGAGTGAAACATTAACATGAAAACGGTTACTGCATAGGAACGGTTTAACCTAGAAGAACGAAATTTGGTGAGCCAAGTGGGAATGGTGTACTCATCATTACCTGAAAGATTCATCAAGATTGGGTGAAAAATGTTTGCTGAGATTTCAGGAAACTCGTAGTTTTTGGAAGCTTGGCAACCCCTTTCAATGAAAGTGATTCTCGTCTGTCTCTGCTTGGGGCTACTTCAATAGGACACAAACCATAGCGATAGAACTTGGAACTACATTATTGTGCCAAGTTTCAAAGAGGTAGCACAAACCGTGTTTGATTTAGAGTTCCAACTACATGTATCCATATAGGAGAAAACAGAGTAAAACCTAAAAATGAAACTGTTACTGCAAAGGAACGGTTTACCCTAGAAGAACGAAATTTGGTGAGCCAAGTGGGATTGGTGTACTGATCATTACCTGCAAGTATCATCAAGATTGGGTGAAAAATGTTTGCTGAGATTTCAGGAAACTCGTAGTTTTTTGGAAGCTTGGCAACCCCTTTCAATGAAAGTGGTTCTCCTCAGACTCTGCTTGGGGCTACTTCAATAGGACACAAACCATAGCGATAGAACTTGGAACTACATTATTGTGCCAAGTTTCAAAGAGCTAGCACAAACCGTGTTTGATTTAGAGTTCCTAATACATGTATCCATATAGGAGAAAAGAGAGTGAAACCTAAACATGAAAACGGTTACTGCAAAGGAATGGTTTAACCAAGAAGAACGAAATTTGGTGATCCAAGTGGGACTGGTGTACTCATCATTTCCTGCAAGTATCATCAAGATTGGGTGAAAAAATGTTTGCTGAGTGTTCCTGAAACTCGTAGTTTCTGGAAGCTTGGCAACCCCTTTCAATGAAAGTGATTCTCGTCAGTCTCTGCTGGGGCTACTTCAATAGGACACAAACCTTAGCGATAGAACTTGGAACTACATTATTGTGCCAAGTTTCAAAGATCTAGCACAAACCGTGTTTGATTTAGAGTTCCAAATATATGTATCCATATAGGAGAAAACAGAGTGAAACCTAAACATGAAAACGGTTACTGCAAAGGACCGGTTTAACCTAGAAGAACGAAATTTGGTGAGCCAAGTGGGACTGGTGTACTCATCATTACCTGCAAGTATAATCAAGATTGGGTGAAAAATGTTTGCTGAGATTTCCGGAAACTCGAAGTTTTTTGGAAACTTGGCAACCACTTTCAATGAATGTGATTCTCGTCAGTCTCTGCTGGGGGCTACTTCAATAGGACACAAACCTTAGTGATAGAACTTGGAACTACATTATTTTCCCAAGTTTCAAAGAGCTAGCACAAACCGTGTTTCATTTAGAGTTCCAAATATATGTATCCATATAGGAGAAAACAGAGTGAAACCTAAACATGAAAACGGTTACTGCAAAGGACCGGTTTAACCTAGAAGAACGAAATTTGGTGAGCCAAGTGGGACTGGTGTACTCATCATTACCAGAATGTATCATCAAGATTGGGTGAAAAAATGTTTGTTGAGATTTCAGGAAACTCGTAGTTTTTGGAAGCTTGGCAACCCCTTTCAATGAAAGTGATTCTCGTCAGACTCTGCTTGGGGCTACTTCAATAGGACACAAACCATAGTGATAGAACTTGGAACTACATTATTGTGCCAAGTTTCAAAGAGCTAGCACAAAGTGTGTTTGATTTAGATTTCCAACAATATGTATCCATATAGGAGAAAACAGAGTGAAACCTAAACATGAAAACTGTTACTGCAAAGGAACGGTTTACCCTAGAAGAACGAAATTTGGTGAGCCAAGTGGGATTGGTGTACTGATCATTACCTGCAAGTATCATCAAGATTGGGTGAAAAAATGTTTGCTGAGATTTCAGGAAACTCGTAGTTTTTGGAATCTTGGCAACCCCTTTCAATGAAAGTGATTCTCGTCAGTCTCTGCTTGGGGCTACTTCCATAGGACACAAACCATAGCGATAGAACTTGGAACTACATTGTTGTGCCAAGTTTCAAAGTCTAGCACAAACCGTGTTTGATTTAGAGTTCCAAATACATGTATTAATATAGGAGAAAACAGAGTGAAACCTTAACATGAAAATGGTTACTGCATAGGAACGTTTTAACCTAGAAGAACGAAATTTGGTGAGCCAAGTGGGACTGGTGAACTGATCATTACCTGCAAGTATCATCAAGATTGGGTGAAAAAATGTTTGCTGAGATTTCCGGAAACTCGTAGTTTTTTGGAAGCTTGGCAACCCCTTTCAATGAAAGTGATTCTCGTCAGTCTCTGCTTGGGGCTACTTCAATAGGACACAAACCATAGTGATAGAACTTGGAACTACATTATTGTGCCAAGTTTCAAGAGCTAGCACAAACCGTGTTTGATTTAGAATTCCAACTACATGTATCCATATAAGAGAAAACAGAGTAAAACCTAAACATGAAAACTGTTACTGCAAAGGAACGGTTTACCCTAGAAGAACGAAATTTGGTGAGCCAAGTGGGATTGGTGTACTTATCATTGCCTGCAAGTATCATCAAGATTGGGTGAAAAAATGTTTGCTGAGATTTCAGGAAACTCGTAGTTTTTGGAAGCTTGGCAACCCCTTTCAATGAAAGTGATTCTCGTCTGTCTCTGCTTGGGGCTACTTCAATAGGACACAAACCATAGCGATAGAACTTGGAACTACATTATTGTGCCAAGTTTCAAAGAGGTAGCACAAACCGTGTTTGATTTAGAGTTCCAACTACATGTATCCATATAGGAGAAAACAGAGTAAAACCTAAATATGAAAACTGTTACTGCAAAGGAACGGTTTACCCTAGAAGAACGAAATTTGGTGAGCCAAGTGGGATTGGTGTACTGATCATTAGCTGCAAGTATCATCAAGATTGGGTGAAAAAATATTTGCTGACATTTCAGGAAACTCGTAGTTTTTTGGAAGCTTGGCAACCCCTTTCAATGAAATTGGTTCTCGTCAGACTCTGCTTGGGGCTACTTCAATAGGACACAAACCTTAGTGATAGAACTTGGAACTACATTATTCTGCCAAGTTTCAAAGAGCTAGCACAAATCGTGTTTCATTTAGAGTTCCAAATATATGTATCCATATAGGAGAAAAGAGAGTGAAACCTAAACATGAAAACGGTTACTGCAAAGGACCGGTTTAACCCAGAAGAACGAAATTTGGTGAGCCAAGTGGGACTGGTGTACTCATCATTACCTGCAAGTATCATCAAGATTGGGTGAAAAAATGTTTGTTGAGATTTCAGGAAACTCGTAGTTTTTGGAAGCTTGGCAACCCCTTTCAATGAAAGTGATTCTCGTCAGAGTCTGCTTGGGGCTACTTCAATAGGACACAAACCATAGAGATAGAACTTGGAACTACATTATTGTGCCAAGTTTCAAAGAGCTAGCACAAAGTGTGTTTGATTTAGATTTCCAACAATATGTATCCATATAGGAGAAAACAGAGTGAAACCTAAACAAAACTGTTACTGCAAAGGAACGGTTTAACCTAGAAGAACGAAATTCGGTGAGCCAAGTGGGATTGGTGTAGTGATCATTACCTGCAAGTATCATCAAGTTTGGGTGAAAAAATGTTTGCTGAGTTTTCAGGTAACTATTAGTTTTTGGAAGCTTGGCAACCCCTTTCAGTGTAAGTGATTCTCGTCAGTCTCTGCTTGGGGCTACTTCAATAGGACACAAACCATAGCGATAGAACTTGGAACTACATTATTGTGCCAAGTTTCAAAGAGCTAGCACAAACCGTGTTTCATTTAGAGTTCCAAATATATGTATCCATATAGGAGAAAACAGAGTGAAACCTAAACATGAAAACGGTTACTGCAAAGGACCGGTTTAACCTAGAAGAACGAAATTTGGTGAGCCAAGTGGGACTGGTGTACTCATCATTACCTGAATGTATCATCAAGATTGGGTGAAAAAATATTTGTTGAGATTTCAGGAAACTCGTAGTTTTTGGAAGCTTGGCAACCCCTTTCAATGAAAGTGATTCTCGTCAGACTCTGCTTTGGGCTACTTCAATAGGACACAAACCATAGCGATAGAACTTGGAACTACATTATTGTGCCAAGTTTCAAAGAGCTAGCACAAAGTGTGTTTGATTTAGATTTCCAAATATATGTATCCATATAGGAGAAAACAGAGTGAAAACTAAACATAAAAACTGTTACTCCAAAGGAACGGTTTACCCTAGAAGAACGAAATTTGGTGAGCCAAGTGGGATTGGTGTACTGATCATTACCTGCAAGTATCATCAATATTGGGTGAAAAAATGTTTGCTGAGATTTCAGGAAACTCCAAGTTTTTTGCAAGCTTGGCAACCCCTTTCAATGAAAGTGGTTCTCGTCAGACTCTGCTTGGGTCTACTTCAATGGGACACAAACCATAGCGATAGAACTTGGAACTACATTATTGTGCCAAGTTTCAAAGAGCTAGCACAAACCGTGTTTGATTTAGAGTTCCAACTACATGTATCCCTATAGGAGAAAACAGAGTGAAACCTAAACATGAAAACGGTTCCTGCGAAGGAACGGTTTTACCTAGAAGAACGAAATTTGGTGAGCCAAGTGGGATTGGTTTACTCATCATTACCTGCCAGTATCATTAAGATTGGTTGAAAAATGTTTGCTGAGATTTCAGGAAACTCGTAGTTTTTGGAATCTTGGCAACCCCTTTCAATGAAAGTGATTCTCGTTAGTCTCTGCTTGGGGCTACTTCCATAGGACTCAAACCATAGCGATAGAACTTGGAACTACATTGTTGTGCCAAGTTTCAAAGTGCTAGCACAAACCGTGTTTGATTTAGAGTTCCAAATACATGTATTAATATAGGAGAAAACAGAGTGAAACCTTAACATGAAAACGGTTACTGCATAGGAACGTTTTAACCTAGAAGAACGAAATTTGGTGAGCCAAGTGTGACTGGTGAACTGATCATTACCTGCAAGTATCATCAAGATTGGGTGAAAAAATGTTTGCTGAGATTTCCGGAAACTCGTAGTTTTTTGGAAGTTTGGCAACCCCTTTCAATGAAAGTGATTCTCGTCAGTCTCTGCTTGGGGCTACTTAAATAGGACACAAACCATAGCGATAGAACTTGGAACTACATTATTGTGCCAAGTTTCAAAGAGCTAGCACCAACCGTGTTTGATTTAGAGTTCCAACTACATGTATCCATATAGGAGAAAACAGAGTGAAACCTAAACATGAAAACGGTTACTGAAAAAGAACGGTTTAACCTAGAAGAACGAAATTTGGTGAGACAAGTGGGACTGGTGTACTGATCATCAACTGCAAGTATCATCAAGATTGGGTGAAAAAATGTTTGCTGAGATTTCCGGAAACTCCAGTTTTTTGGAAACTTGGCAACCCCTTTCAATGAAAGTGATTCTCGTCAGTCTCTGCTTGGGGCTACTTCAATAGGACACAAACCATAGCGATAGAACTTGGAACTACATTATTGTGCCAAGTTTCAAAGAGCTAGCACAAACCGTGTTTGATTTAGAGTTCCAAATACATGTATCCATATAGGAGAAAACAGAGTGAAAACTAAACATGAAAACGGTTACTGCAAAGGAAAGGTTTAACCTAGAAGAACGAAATTTGGTGAGCCAAGTGGGATTGGTGTACTTATCATTACCTGCAAGTATCATCAAGATTGGGTGAAAAAATGTTTGATGAGATTTCAGGAAACTCGTAGTTTTTGGAAGCTTGGCAACCCCTTTCAATGAAAGTGATTCTCCTCAGTCTCTGCTTGGGGCTACTTCAATAGGACACAAACCATAGCGATAGAACTTGGAACTACATTATTGTGCCAAGGTTCAAAGAGCTAGCACAAACCGTGTTTGATTTAGAGTTCCAACTACATGTATCCATATAGGAGAAAACAGAGTGAAACCTAAATATGAAAACGGTTCCTGCAAAGGAACGGTTTTACCTAGAAGAACGAAATTTGGTGAGCCAAGTGGAATTGGTTTACTCATCATTACCTGCCAGTATCATCAAGATTGGATGAAAAAGTGTTTGCTGAAATTTCAGGAAACTCGCAGTTTCTTGGAAGCTTGGAAACCCCTTTCAATGAAAGTGATTCTCGTCAGTCTCTGCTTGGGGCTACTTCAATAGGACACAAACCATAGTGATAGAACTTGGAACTACATTATTGTGCCAAGTTTCAAAGAGCGAGCACAAACTGTGTTTGATTTAGAGTTCCAAATACATGTATCCATATACGAGAAAACAGAGTGAAACCTAAACATGAAAACGGTTACTGCAAAGGAATGGTTTAACCTAGAAGAACGAAATTTGGTGAGCTAAGTGGGACTGGTGTACTCATCATGACCTGCAAGTATCATCAAGATTGGGAGAAAAAATGTTTGCTGAGATTTCCGGAAACTCGTAGTTTTTTGGAAGCTTGGCAACCCCTTTCAATGAAAGTGATTCTCGTCAGTCTCTGCTTGGGGCTACTTCAATAGGACACACTCCATAGCGATAGATCTTGCAACTACATTATTGTGCCAAGTTTCAAAGAGCTAGCACAAACCGTGTTTGATTTAGAGTTCCAACTACATGTATCCATATATTAGAAAACAGAGTAAAACCTAAACATGAAAACTGTTACTGCAAAGGAACGGTTTAACCTAGAAGAACGAAATTTGGTGAGCCAAGTGGGATTGGTGTACTGATCATTACCTGCCAGTATCATCAAGATTGTGTAAAAAAATATTTGCTGAGATTTCTGGAAACTCGTAGTTTTTTGGAAGCTTGTCAACCCCTTTCAATGAAATTGGTTCTTGTCAGACTCTGCTTGGGGCTACTTCCATAGGACACAGACCATAGCGATAGAACTTGGAACTACATTATTGTGCCAAGGTTCAAAGAGCTAGCACAACCGTGTTTGATTTAGAGTTCCAAATACATGTATCCATATAGGAGAAAACAGAGTGAAACCTAAACATGAAAACGGTTACTGAAAACGAACGGTTTCACCTAGAAGAACGAAATTTCGTGAACCAAGTGGGACTGGTGTACTCATCATTACCTGCAAGTATCATCAAGTTTGGGTGAAAAAAATGATTGTACAGATTTCCGGAAACTCCAAGTTTTTTGGAAAATTGGCAACCCCTTTCAATGAAAGTGATTCTCGTCAGTCTCTGCTTGGGGCTACTTCCATAGGACACAAACCATAGCGATAGAACTTGGAACTACATTATTGTGCCAAGTTTCAAAGAGCTAGCACAAGCCGTGTTTGATTTAGAGTTCCAACTACATGTATAAATATAGGAGAAAAGAGAGTGAAACCTAAACATGAAAACGGTTACTGCAAAGGAATGGTGTAACTTAGAAGAACGAAATTTGGTGAGCCAAGTGTGATTGGCGTACTGATCATTTCCTGCCAGTATCATCAAGATTGGGTGAAAAAATGTTTGCTGAGATTTCAGGAAACTCCTAGTTTTTTGGAAGCTTCGCAACCCCTTTCAGTGTAAGTGATTCTCGTCAGTCTCTGCTTGGGGCTACTTCAATAGGACACAAAGCTTAGCGATAGAACTTGGAACTACACTATTGTGCCAAGTTTCAAAGAGCTAGCACAAACCCTGTTTGATTTAGAGTTCCAAATACATGTATCCATATAGGAGAAAACAGAGTGAAACCTAAACATGAAAACGATTACTGAAAAAGAACGGTTTAACCTAGAAGAACGAAATTTGGTGAGCCAAGTGGGATTGGTGTACTTATCATTACCTGCAATTATCATCAAGATTGGGTGAAAAAATGTTTCCTGAGATTTCAGGAAACTCGTAGTTTTTGGAAGCTTGGCAACCCCTTTCAATGAAAGTGATCCTCGTCAGTCTCTGCTTGCGGCTACTTCAATAGGACACAAACCATAGTGATAGAACTTGGAACTTCATTATTGTGCCAAGTTTCAAAGAGCTAGCACAAACTGTATTTGATTTAGAGTTCCAACTACATGTATCCATATAGGAGAAAACAGAGTGAAACCTAAACATGAAAACGGTTACTGCAAAGGAACGGTTTAACCTAGAAGAACGAAATTTGGTGAGCCAAGTGAGATTGGTGTACTTATTATTACCTGAAAGTATCATCAAGATTGGGTGAAAAAATGTTGGCTGAGATTTCAGGAAACTCGTAGTTTTTGGGAAGCTTGGCAACCCCTTTCAGTGTAAGTGATTCTCGTCAGTCTCTGCTTGGGGCTACTTCAATAGGACACAAACCATAGCGATAGAACTTGGAACTACATTATTGTGCCAAGTTTCAAAGAGCTAGCACAAATCGTGTTTCATTTAGAGTTCCAAATGTATGTATCCATATAGGAGAAAACAGAGTGAAACCTAAACATGAAAACGGTTACTGCAAAGGACCGGTTTAACCTAGAAGAACGAAATTTGGTGAGCCAAGTGGGACTGGTGTACTCATCATTACCTGAATGTATCATCAAGATTGGGTGAAAAAATATTTGTTGAGATTTCAGGAAACTCGTAGTTTTTGGAAGCTTGGCAACCCTTTCAATGAAAGTGATTCTCGTCAGACTCTGCTTTGGGCTACTTCAATAGGACACAAACCATAGCGATAGAACTTGGAACTACATTATTGTGCCAAGTTTCAAAGAGCTAGCACAAAGTGTGTTTGATTTAGATTTCCAAATATATGTATCCATATAGGAGAAAACAGAGTGAAAACTAAACATAAAAACTGTTACTCCAAAGGAACGGTTTACCCTAGAAGAACGAAATTTGGTGAGCCAAGTGGGATTGGTGTACTGATCATTACCTGCAAGTATCATCAATATTGGGTGAAAAAATGTTTGCTGAGATTTCAGGAAACTCCAAGTTTTTTGCAAGCTTGGCAACCCCTTTCAATGAAAGTGGTTCTCGTCAGACTCTGCTTGGGTCTACTTCAATGGGACACAAACCATAGCGATAGAACTTGGAACTACATTATTGTGCCAAGTTTCAAAGAGCTAGCACAAACCGTGTTTGATTTAGAGTTCCAACTACATGTATCCCTATAGGAGAAAACAGAGTGAAACCTAAACATGAAAACGGTTCCTGCGAAGGAACGGTTTTACCTAGAAGAACGAAATTTGGTGAGCCAAGTGGGATTGGTTTACTCATCATTACCTGCCAGTATCATTAAGATTGGTTGAAAAATGTTTGCTGAGATTTCAGGAAACTCGTAGTTTTTGGAATTTTGGCAACCCCTTTCAATGAAAGTGATTCTCGTTAGTCTCTGCTTGGGGCTACTTCCATAGGACACAAACCATAGCGATAGAACTTGGAACTACATTGTTGTGCCAAGTTTCAAAGTGCTAGCACAAACCGTGTTTGATTTAGAGTTCCAAATACATGTATCCATATAGGAGAAAACAGAGTGAAACCTAAACATGAAAACGGTTACTGAAAAAGAACGGTTTAACCTAGAAGAACGAAATTTGGTGAGACAAGTGGGACTGGTGTACTGATCATCAACTGCAAGTATCATCAAGATTGGGTGAAAAAATGTTTGCTGAGATTTCCGGAAACTCCAGTTTTTTGGAAACTTGGCAACCCCTTTCAATGAAAGTGATTCTCGTCAGTCTCTGCTTTTGGCTACTTCAATAGGACACAAACCATAGCGATAGAACTTGGAACTACATTATTGTGCCAAGTTTCAAAGAGCTAGCACAAACCGTGTTTGATTTAGAGTTCCAAATACATGTATCCATATAGGAGAAAACAGAGTGAAAACTAAACATGAAAACGGTTACTGCAAAGGAAAGGTTTAACCTAGAAGAACGAAATTTGGTGAGCCAAGTGGGATTGGTGTACTTATCATTACCTGCAAGTATCATCAAGATTGGGTGAAAAAATGTTTGCTGAGATTTCAGGAAACTCGTAGTTTTTGGAAGCTTGGCCACCCCTTTCAATGAAAGTGATTCTCCTCAGTCTCTGCTTGGGGCTACTTCAATAGGACACAAACCATAGCGATAGAACTTGGAACTACATTATTGTGCCAAGTTTCAAAGAGCTAGCACAAACCGTGTTTGATTTAGAGTTCCAACTACATGTATCCATATAGGAGAAAACAGAGTGAAACCTAAATATGAAAACGGTTCCTGCAAAGGAACGGTTTAACCTAGAAGAACGAAATTTGGTGAGCCAAGTGAGATTGGTGTACTTATTATTACCTGCAAGTATCATCAATATTGGGTGAAAAAGTGTTTGCTGAAATTTCAGGAAACTCGCAGTTTCTTGGAAGCTTGGCAACCCCTTTCAATGAAAGTGATTCTCGTCAGTCTCTGCTTGGGGCTACTTAAATAGGACACAAACCATAGCGATAGAACTTGGAACTACATTATTGTGCCAAGTTTCAAAGAGCTAGCACCAACCGTGTTTGATTTAGAGTTCCAACTACATGTATCCATATAGGAGAAAACAGAGTGAAACCTAAACATGAAACCGGTTACTGAAAAAGAACGGTTTAACCTAGAAGAACGAAATTTGGTGAGCCAAGTGGGACTGGTGTACTGATCATCAACTGCAAGTATCATCAAGATTGGGTGAAAAAATGTTTGCTGAGATTTCCGGAAACTCCAGTTTTTTGGAAACTTGGCAACCCTTTTCAATGAAAGTGATTCTCGTCAGTCTCTGCTTGGGGCTACTTCAATAGGACACAAACCATAGCGACAGAACTTGGAACTACATTATTGTGCCAAGTTTCAAAGAGCTAGCACAAACCGTGTTTGATTTAGAGTTCCAAATACATGTATCCATATAGGAGAAAACAGAGTGAAAACTAAACATGAAAACGGTTACTGCAAAGGAAAGGTTTAACCTAGAAGAACGAAATTTGGTGAGCCAAGTGGGATTGGTGTACTTATCATTACCTGCAAGTATCATCAAGATTGGGTGAAAAAATGTTTGCTGAGATTTCAGGAAACTCGTAGTTTTTGGAAGCTTGGCAACCCCTTTCAATGAAAGTGATTCTCGTCAGTCTCTGCTTGGGGCTACTTCCATAGGACACAGACCATAGCGATAGAACTTGGAACTACATTATTGTGCCAAGTTTCAAAGAGCTAGCACAAGCCGTGTTTGATTTAGAGTTCCAACTACATGTATCCATATAGGAGAAAACAGAGTGAAACCTAAATATGAAAACGGTTCCTGCAAAGGAACGGTTTTACCTAGAAGAACGAAATTTGGTGAGCCAAGTGGAATTGGTTTACTCATCATTACCTGCCAGTATCATCAAGATTGGATGAAAAAGTGTTTGCTGAAATTTCAGGAAACTCGCAGTTTCTTGGAAGCTTGGAAACCCCTTTCAATGAAAGTGATTCTCGTCAGTCTCTGCTTGGGGCTACTTCAATAGGACACAAACCATAGTGATAGAACTTGGAACTACATTATTGTGCCAAGTTTCAAAGAGCGAGCACAAACTGTGTTTGATTTAGAGTTCCAAATACATGTATCCATATACGAGAAAACAGAATGAAACCTAAACATGAAAACGGTTACTGCAAAGGAACGGTTTAACCTAGAAGAACAAAATTTGGTGAGCCAAGTGGGACTGGTGTGCTCATCCTGACCTGCAAGTATCATCAAGATTGGGAGAAAAATGTTTGCTGAGATTTCCGGAAACTCGTAGTTTTTTGGAAGCTTGGCAACCCCTTTCAATGAAAGTGATTCTCATCAGTCTCTGCTTGGGGCTACTTCAATAGGACACAAACCATAGCGATAGATCTTTCAACTACATTATTGTGCCAAGTTTCAAAGAGCTAGCACAAACCGTGTTTGATTTAGAGTTCCAACTACATGTATCCATATATTAGAAAACAGAGTAAAACCTAAACATGAAAACTGTTACTGCAAAGGAACGGTTTAACCTAGAAGAACGAAATTTGGTGAGCCAAGTGGGTTTGGTGTACTGATCATTACCTGCCAGTATCATCAAGATTGGGTAAAAAAATGTTTGCTGAGATTTCTGGAAACTCGTAGTTTTTTGGAAGCTTGTCAACCCCTTTCAATGAAATTGGTTCTTGTCAGACTCTGCTTGGGGCTACTTCCATAGGACACAGACCATAGCGATAGAACTTGGAACTACATTATTGTGCCAAGGTTCAAAGAGCTAGCACAAGCCGTGTATGATTTAGAGTTCCAACTACATGTATAAATATATTAGAAAAGAGAGTGAAACCTAAACATGAAAACGGTTACTGCAAAGGAATGGTTTAACTTAGAAGAACGAAATTTGGTGAGCCAAGTGTGATTGGCGTACTGATCATTTCCTGCCAGTATCATCAAGATTGGGTGAAAAAATGTTTGCTGAGATTTCAGGAAACTCCTAGTTTTTTGGAAGCTTCGCAACCCCTTTCAGTGTAAGTGATTCTCGTCAGTCTCTGCTTGGGGCTACTTCAATAGGACACAAAGCATAGCGATAGAACTTGGAACTACACTATTGTGCCATGTTTCAAAGAGCTAGCACAAACCGTGATGGATTTAGAGTTCCAAATACATGTATCCATATAGGAGATAACAGAGTGAAACCTAAACATGAAAACGGTTACTGAAAAAGAACGGTTTAACCTAGAAGAACGAAATTTGGTGAGCCAAGTGGGATTGGTTTACTGATCATTGCCTGCAAGTATCATCAAGATTGGGTGAAAAAGTGTTTGCTGAGATTTCAGGAAACTCGTAGTTTTTAGAAGCTTGGCAACCCCTTTCAATGAAAGGGATTCTCGTCAGTCTCTGCTTGGGGCTACTTCAATAGGACACAAACCATCGCGATAGAACTTGGAACTACATTATTGTGCCAAGTTTCAAAGAGCTAGCACAAACCGTGTTTGATTTAGAGTTCCAACTACATGTATCCATATAGGAGAAAACAGAGTGAAACCTAAACATGAAAACGGTAACTGAAAAAGAACGGTTTAACCTAGAAGAATGAAATTTGGTGGGCCAAGTGGGACTGGTGTACTCATCATTACCTGCAAGTATCATCAAGATTGGGTGAAAAAATGTTTGCTGAGATTTCAGGAAACACGTAGTTTTGGAAGGTTGGCAACCCGTTTCAATGAATGTGATTCTCGTCAGTCTCTGCGTTGGGCTAATTCCATAGGACACAAACCATAGCGATTGAACTTGGAACTACATTATTGTGCCAAGTTTCAAAGAGCTAGCAGAAACCATGTTTGATTTAGAGTTCCAACTACATGTATCCATATAGGAGAAAACAGAGTGAAACCTAAACATGAAAACGGTTCCTGCAAAGGAACGGATCTACCTAGAAGAACGAAATTTGGTGAGCCACGTGGGATTGGTGTACTGATCATTACCTGCAAGTATCATCAAGATTGGGTGAAAAAATGTTTGCTGAGATTTCCGGAAACTCGTGGTTTATGGAAGCTTGGCAACCCCTTTCAATTAAAGTGATCCTCCTCAGTCTCTGCTTGGGCTACTTCAATTGGACACAATCCATAGCGATAGAACTTGGAACTTCATTATTGTGCCAAGTTTCAAAGAGCTAGCACAAACCGTGTTTGATTTAGAGTTCCAAATACATGTATCCATATAGGAGGAAACAGAGTGAAACCTAAACATGAAAACCGTTACTGCAAAGGAACGGGTTAACTTAGAAGAACGAAATTTAATGAGCCAAGTGGGATTGGTGTACTGATCATTTCCTGCCAGTATCGTCAAGATTGGGTGAAAAAATGTTTGCTGAGATTTCAGGAAACTCGAAGTTTTTGGAAGCTTGGCAACCCATTTCAATGAAAGTGATTCTCGTCAGTCTCTGTTTGGGGCTACTTCAATAGGACACAAACCTTAGCGATAGAACTTGGAACTACATTATGTTGCCAAGTTTCAAAGAGCTAGCACAAACCGTGTTTGAGTTAGAGTTCCAAATGCATGTATCCATATAGGAGAAAACAGAGTGAAACCTAAACATGAAAAACGGTTACTGCATAGGAACGGTTTAACGTAGAAGAACGAAATTTGGTGAGCCAAGTGGGATTGGTGTACTGATCATTTCCTGATAGTATCATCAAGATTGGGTGAAAAAATGTTTGCTGAGATTTCCGGAAACTCGAAGTTTTTTGGAAACTTGGCAACCAATTTCAATGAAAGAGATTCTCGTCAGTCTCTGCTTGGGGCTACTTCCATAGGACACAAACCATAGCGATAGAACTTGGAACTACATTATTGTGCCAAGTTTCAAAGAGCTAGCACAAACCGTGTTTGATTTAGAGTTCCAACTACATGTATCCATATAGGAGAAAACAGAGTGAAACCTAAACATGAAAACGGTTACTGCATAGGAACGGTTTAACGTAGAAGAACGAAATTTGGTGAGCCAAGTGGGATTGGTGTACTGATCATTTCCTGATAGTATCATCAAGATTGGGTGAAAAAAAGTTTGCTGAGATTTCCGGAAACTCTTAGTTTTTTGGCAGCTTGGCAACCCCTTTCAATGAAAGTGATTCTCGTCAGTCTCTGCTTGGGCTACTTCAATGGGACAAAATCCATAGCGATACAACTTGGAACTTCATTATTGTGCCAAGTTTCAAAGAGCTAGCACAAATCGTGTTTGATTTTGAGTTCCAAATACATGTATCCATATACGAGAAAACAGAGTGAAACCTAAACATGAAAATGGTTACTGCAAAGGAACGGTTTTACATAGAAGAACCAAATTTGGAGAGCCAAGTGGGATTCGTTTACTGATCATTGCCTGCAAGTATCATCAAGATTGGGTGAAAAAGTGTTTGCTGAGATTTCAGGAAACTCGTAGTTTTTAGAAGCTTGGCAACCCCTTTCAATGAAAGGGATTCTCGTCAGTCTCTGCTTGGGGCTACTTCCATAGGACACAAACCATAGCGATAGAACTTGGAACTACATTATTGTGCCAAGTTTCAAAGAGCTAGCACAAACCGTGTTTGATTTAGAGTTCCAACTACATGTATCCATATAGGAGAAAACAGAGTGAAACCTAAACATGAAAACGGATACTGCAAAGGAGTGGTTTAACCTAGAAGAACGAAATTTGGTGAGCCAAGTGGGATTGGTGTACTTATCATTACCTGCAAGTATCATCAAGTTTGGGTGAAAAAATGTTTGCTGAGATTTCCGGAAACTCGAAGTTTTTTCAAAATTTTGCAACCCCTTTCAATGAAAGTGATTCTCGTCAGTCTCTGCTTGGGGCTACTTCAATAGGACACAAACCATAGCGATAGAACTTGGAACAACATTATTGTGCCAAGTTTCAAAGAGCTAGCACAAACCGTGTTTGATTTAGAGTTCCAAATACATATCCATAAAGGAGAAAAAGAGAGTGAAACCTTAACATGAAAACGGTAACTGCATAGGAACGGTATAACCTAGAAGAATGAAATTTGGGTGAGCCAAAGTGGGACTGGTGTACTGATCATTACCTGCAAGTATCATCAAGATTGGGTGAAAAAATGTTTGCTGAGATTTCCGGAAACTCGAAGTGTTTTGGAAACTTGGCAATCCCTTTCAATGAAAGTGATTCTCGTCAGTCTCTGCTTGGGGCTACTTCCATAGGACACAAACCATAGCGATAGAACTTGGAACTACATTATTGTCCCAAGTTTCAAAGAGCTAGCACAAACCGTGTTTGATTTAGAGTTCCAACTACATGTATCCATATAGGAGAAAAGAGAGTGAAACCTTAACATTAAAACGGTTACTGCATAGGAACGGTTTAAACCTAGAAGAAGGAAATTTGGTGAGCCAAGTGGGATTGGTCTACTGATCATTTCCTGATAGTATCATCAAGATTGGTTGAGAAAATGTTTGCTGAGATTTCAGGAAACTCGTAGTTTTTTGGAAGCTTGGCAACCCCTTTCAATGAAAGTGATTCTCCTCAATCTCTGCTTTGGGCTACTTCAATAGGACACAAAGCTTAGCGATAGAACTTGGAACAACACTATTGTGCCAAGTTTCAAAGAGCTAGCACAAACCGTGTTTGATTTAGAGTTCCAACTACATGTATCCATATAGGAGAAAACAGACTGAAACCTAAACATGAAAACTGTTACTGCAAAGGAACGGTTTAACCTAGAAGAACGAAATTTGGTGAGCCAAGTGGGATTGGTGTACTGATCATTACCTGCAAGTATCATCAAGATTGGGTGAAAAAATATTTGCTGAGATTTCAGGAAACTCGTAGTTTTTTGGAAGTTTGGCAACCCCTTTCAATGAAAGTGATTCTCGTCAGTCTCTGCTTGGGCTAACTTCAATTGGACACAATCCATAGTGATAGAACATGGAACTACATTATTGTGCCAAGTTTCAAAGAGCTAGCACAAACCGTGTTTGATTAGGGTTCCAACTACATGTATCCATATAGGAGAAAACAGAGTGAAACCTAAACATGAAAACGGTAACTGAAAAAGAACGGTTTAACCTAGAAGAATGAAATTTGGTGGGCCAAGTGGGACTGGTGTACTCATCATTACCTGCAAGTATCATCAAGATTGGGTGAAAAAATGTTTGCTGAGATTTCAGGAAACACGTAGTTTTTGGAAGCTTGGCAACCCGTTTCAATGAATGTGATTCTCGTCAGTCTCCGCTTGGGGCTACTTCCATAGGACACAAACCATAGCGATAGAACTTGGAACTACATTATTGTGCCAAGTTTCAAAGAGCTAGCACAAACCGTGTTTGATTTAGAGTTCCAACTACATGTATCCATATAGGAGAAAAGAGAGTGAAACCTTAACATGAAAACGGTTACTGCATAGGAACGGTTTAACCTAGAAGAAACGAAATTTGGTGAGCCAAGTGGGACTGGTGAACTGATCATTACCTGCAAGTATCATCAAGATTGGGTGAAAAAATGTATGCTGAGATTTCAGGAAACTCGAAGTTTTTTGGAAACTTGGCAACCCCTTTAATGAAAGTGATTCTCGTCAGTCTCTGCTTGGGGCTACTTCAATAGGACACAAACCTTAGTGATAGAACTTGGAACTACATTATTGTGCCAAGTTTCAAAGAGCTAGCACAAACCGTTTTGATTTAGAGTTCCAAATACATGTATCCATATAGGAGAAAACAGAGTGAAACCTAAACATGAAAATGGTTACTACAAAGGAACGGTTTAACCTAAAAGAACGAAATTTGGTTAGCCAAGTGGGATTGGTGAACTGATCATTACCTGCCAGTATCATCTATATTGGGTGAAAAAATGTTTGCTGAGATTTCAGGAAACTCGTATTTTTTGGAAGCTTGGCAACCCCTTTCAATTAAAGTGATTCTCGTCAGTCTCTGCGTGGGGCTACTTCATAGGACACAAACCATAGCGATAGAACTTGGAACTACATTATTGTGCCAAGTTTCAAAGAGCTAGCACAAACCGTGTTTTGATTTAGAGTTCCAACTACATGTATCCATATAGGAGAAAAGAGAGTGAAACCTTAACATGAAAACAGTTACTGCATAGGAACGGTTTAACCTAGAAGAACGAAATTTGGTGAGCCAAGTGGGATTGGTGTACTGATCATTTCCTGATATTATCATCAAGATTGGGTGAAAAATGTTTGCTGATATTTCAGGAAACCCGTAGTTTTTTGGAAGCTTGGCAACCCCTTTCAATGAAAGTCATTCTCGTCAGTCTCTGCTTGGGGCTACTTCAATAGGACACAAACCTTAGTGATAGAACTTGGAACTACATTATTGTGCCAAGTTTCAAAGAGCTAGCACAAACCGTGTTTGATTTAGAGTTCCAAATACATGTATCCATATAGGAGAAAACAGAGTGAAACCTAAACATGAAAACGGTTACTGCAAACGAACGGTTTAACCTAGAAGAACGAAATTTCGTGAGCCAAGTGGGACTGGTGTACTCAACATTACCTGCAAGTATCATCAAGATTGGGTGAAAAAATGTTTGCTGAGATTTCCGGAAACTCCAAGTTTTTTGGAAACTTGAAAACCCCTTTCAATGAATGTGATTCTCGTCAGTCTCTGCTTGGGGATAGTTCCATAGGACACAAACCATAGCGATAGAACTTGGAACTACATTATTTTGCCAAGTTTCAATGAGCTAGCAAAAACTGTGTTTGATTTAGAGTTCCAAATACATGTATCCATATAGGAGAAAAGAGAGTGAAACCTAAACATGAAAACGGTTACTGCAAACGAACGATTTAACCTACAAGAACGAAATTTCGAGAGCCAAGTGGGACTTGTGTACTGATCATTACCTGCAAGTATCATCAAGATTGGGTGAAAAAATGTTTGCTGAAATTTCCGGAAACTCGTAGTTTTTTGGAAGCTTGGCAACCCCTTTCAATGAAAGTGATTCTCGTCAGTCTCCGCTTGGGGCTACTTCCATAGGACACAAACCATAGCGATAGAACTTGGAACTACATTATTGTGCAAAGTTTCAAAGAGCTAGCACAAACCGTGTTTGATTTAGAGTTCCAACTACATGTATCCATATAGGAGAAAAGAGAGTGAAACCTTAACATGAAAACGGTTACTGCATAGGAACGGTTTAACCTAGAAGAACGAAATTTGGTGAGCCAAGTGGGACTGGTGAACTGATCATTACCTGCAAGTATCATCAAGATTGGGTGAAAAAATGTTTGCTGAGATTTCCGGAAACTCGAAGTTTTTTCAAAATTTTGCAACCCCTTTCAATGAAAGTGATTCTCGTCAGTCTCTGCTTGGGGCTACTTCAATAGGACACAAACCATAGTGATAGAACTTGGAACAACATTATTGTGCCAAGTTTCAAAGAGCTAGCACAAACCGTGTTTGATTTAGAGTTACAAATACATGTATCCATAAAGGAGAAAAGAGAGTGAAACCTTAACATGAAAACGGTAACTGCATAGGAACGGTATAACCTAGAAGAATGAAATTTGGTGAGCCAAGTGGGACTGGTGTACTGATCATTACCTGCAAGTATCATCAAGATTGGGTGAAAAAATGTTTGCTGAGATTTCCGGAAACTCGAAGTGTTTTGGAAACTTGGCAATCCCTTTCAATGAAAGTGATTCTCGTCAGTCTCTGCTTGGGGCTACTTCCATAGGACACAAACCATAGCGATAGAACTTGGAACTACATTATTGTCCCAAGTTTCAAAGAGCTAGCACAAACCGTGTTTGATTTAGAGTTCCAACTACATGTATCCATATAGGAGAAAAGAGAGTGAAACCTTAACATTAAAACGGTTACTGCATAGGAACGGTTTAAACCTAGAAGAAGGAAATTTGGTGAGCCAAGTGGGATTGGTCTACTGATCATTTCCTGATAGTATCATCAAGATTGGTTGAGAAAAATGTTTGCTGAGATTTCAGGAAACTCGTAGTTTTTTGGAAGCTTGGCAACCCCTTTCAATGAAAGTGATTCTCCTCAATCTCTGCTTTGGGCTACTTCAATAGGACACAAAGCTTAGCGATAGAACTTGGAACAACATTATTGTGCCAAGTTTCAAAGAGCTAGCACAAACCGTGTTTGATTTAGAGTTCCAACTACATGTATCCATATAGGAGAAAACAGACTGAAACCTAAACATGAAAACTGTTACTGCAAAGGAACGGTTTAACCTAGAAGAACGAAATTTGGTGAGCCAAGTGGGATTGGTGTACTGATCATTACCTGCAAGTATCATCAAGATTGGGTGAAAAAATATTTGCTGAGATTTCAGGAAACTCGTAGTTTTTTGGAAGTTTGGCAACCCCTTTCAATGAAAGTGATTCTCGTCAGTCTCTGCTTGGGCTACTTCAATTGGACACAATCCATAGTGATAGAACATGGAACTACATTATTGTGCCAAGTTTCAAAGAGCTAGCACAAACCGTGTTTGATTAGGGTTCCAACTACATGTATCCATATAGGAGAAAACAGAGTGAAACCTAAACATGAAAACGGTAACTGAAAAAGAACGGTTTAACCTAGAAGAATGAAATTTGGTGGGCCAAGTGGGACTGGTGTACTCATCATTACCTGCAAGTATCATCAAGATTGGGTGAAAAAATGTTTGCTGAGATTTCAGGAAACACGTAGTTTTTGGAAGCTTGGCAACCCGTTTCAATGAATGTGATTCTCGTCAGTCTCCGCTTGGGGCTACTTCCATAGGACACAAACCATAGCGATAGAACTTGGAACTACATTATTGTGCCAAGTTTCAAAGAGCTAGCACAAACCGTGTTTGATTTAGAGTTCCAACTACATGTATCCATATAGGAGAAAAGAGAGTGAAACCTTAACATGAAAACGGTTACTGCATAGGAACGGTTTAACCTAGAAGAACGAAATTTGGTGAGCCAAGTGCGACTGGTGAACTGATCATTACCTGCAAGTATCATCAAGATTGGGTGAAAAAATGTATGCTGAGATTTCAGGAAACTCGAAGTTTTTTGGAAACTTGGCAACCCCTTTCAATGAAAGTGATTCTCGTCAGTCTCTGCTTGGGGCTACTTCAATAGGACACAAACCTTAGTGATAGAACTTGGAACTACATTATTGTGCCAAGTTTCAAAGAGCTAGCACAAACCGTTTTGATTTAGAGTTCCAAATACATGTATCCATATAGGAGAAAAGAGATTGAAACCTTAACATGAAAACAGTTACTGCATAGGAACGGTTTAACCTAGAAGAACGAAATTTGGTGAGCCAAGTGGGATTGGTGTACTGATCATTTCCTGATATTATCATCAAGATTGGGTGAAAAAATGTTTGCTGATATTTCAGGAAACCCGTAGTTTTTTGGAAGCTTGGCAACCCCTTTCAATGAAAGTCATTCTCGTCAGTCTCTGCTTGGGGCTACTTCAATAGGACACAAAGCTTAGCGATAGAACTTGGAACTACATTATTGTGCCAAGTTTCAAAGAGCTAGCACAAACCGTGTTTGATTTAGAGTTCCAACTACATGTATCCATATAGGAGACAACAGAGTGAAACCTAAACATGAAAACGGTTACTGAAAAATAACGGTTTAACCTAGAAGAATGAAATTTGGTGGGCCAAGTGGGACTGGTGTACTCATCATTACCTGCAAGCATCATCAAGATTGGGTGAAAAAATGTTTGCTGAGCTTTCAGGAAACACGTAGTTTTTGGAAGCTTGGCAACCCCTTTCAATGTAAGTGATTCTCGTCAGTCTCTGTTTGGGGCTACTTCAATAGGACACAAACCTTAGCGATAGAACTTGGAACTACATTATTGTGCCAAGTTTCAAAGAGCTAGCACAAACCGTGTTTGATTTAGAGTTCCAAATACATGTATCCATATAGGAGAAAACAGAGTGAAACCTAAACATGAAAACGGTTACTGCAAACGAACGGTTTAACCTAGAAGAACGAAATTTCCGTGAGCCAAGTGGGATTGGTGTACTGATCATTACCTGCAAGTATCTTCAAGATTGGGTGAAAAAATGTTTGTTGAGATTTCCGGAAACTCCAAGTTTTTTGGAAACTTGAAAACCCCTTTCAATGAATGTGATTCTCGTCAGTCTCCGCTGGGGCTACTTCCATAGGACACAAACCATAGCGATAGAACTTGGAACTACATTATTGTGCCAAGTATCAAAGAGCTAGCACAAACCGTGTTTGATTTTAGAGTTCCAACTACATGTATCCATATAGGAGAAAAGAGAGTGAAACCTTAACATGAAAACTGTTACTGCATAGGAACGGGTTTAACCTAGAAGAACGAAATTTGGTGAGCCAAGTGGGACTGGTGAACTGATCATTACCTGAAAGTATCATCAAGATTGGGTGAAAAAATGTTTGCTGAGATTTCAGGAAACTCGTAGTTTTTGGAAGCTTGGCAACCCCTTTCAATGAAAGTGATTCTCGTCAGTCTCTGCTTGGGGATAGTTCCATAGGACACAAACCATAGCGATAGAACTTGGAACTACATTATTTTGCCATGTTTCAATGAGCTAGCAAAAACTGTGTTTGATTTAGAGTTCCAAATACATGTATCCATATAGGAGAAAAGAGAGTGAAACCTAAACATGAAAACGGTTACTGCAAACGAACAATTTAACATACAAGAACGAAATTTCGAGAGCCAAGTGGGACTTGTGTACTGATCATTACCTGCAAGTATCATCAAGATTGGGTGAAAAAATGTTTGCTGAAATTTCCGGAAACTCGTAGTTTTTTGGAAGCTTGGCAACCCCTTTCAATGAAAGTGATTCTCGTCAGTCTCCGCTTGGGGCTACTTCCATAGGACACAAACCATAGCGATAGAACTTGGAACTACATTATTGTGCAAAGTTTCAAAGAGCTAGCACAAACCGTGTTTGATTTAGAGTTCCAACTACATGTATCCATATAGGAGAAAAGAGAGTGAAACCTTAACATGAAAACGGTTACTGCATAGGAACGGTTTAACCTAGAAGAACGAAATTTGGTGAGCCAAGTGGGACTGGTGAACTGATCATTACCTGCAAGTATCATCAAGATTGGGTGAAAAAATGTTTGCTGAGATTTCAGGAAACTCGAAGTTTTTGGAAGCTTGGCAACCCCTTTCAATGAAAGTGATTCTCGTCAGTCTCTGCTTGGGGATACTTCCATAGGACACAAACCATAGCGATAGAACTTGGAACTACATTATTGTGCCAAGTTTCAAAGAGCTAGCAAAAACTGTGTTTGATTTAGAGTTCCAACTATATGTATCCATATAGGAGAAAACAGAGTGAAACCTAAACATGAAAACGGTTACTGCAAACGAACGGTTTAACCTAGAAGAACGAAATTTCGTGAGCCAAGTGGGACTGGTGTACTCATCATTACCTGCAAGTATCATCAAGATTGGGTGAAAAAATGTTTGCTGAGATTTCCGGAAACTCGAAGTTTTTTGGAAACTTGGCAACCAATTTCAATGAAAGTGATTCTCGTCAGTCTCTGCTTGGGGCTACTTCCATAGGACACAAACCATAGCGATAGAACTTGGAACTACATTATTGTGCCAAGTTTCAAAGAGCTAGCACAAACCGTGTTTGATTTAGAGTTCCAACGACATGTATCCATATAGGAGAAAAGAGAGTGAAACCTTAACATGAAAACGGTTACTGCATAGGAACGGTTTAACCTAGAAGAACGAAATTTGGTGAGCCAAGTGGGATTGGTGTACTGATCATTTCCTGATAGTATCATCAAGATTGGGTGAAAAAATGTTTGCTGATATTTCAGGAAACCCGTAGTTTTTTGGAAGCTTGGCAACCCCTTTCAATGACAGTGATTCTCGTCAGTCTCTGCTTGGGGCTACTTCAATAGGACACAAAGCGTAGCGATAGAACTTGGAACTACATTATTGTGCCAAGTTTCAAAGAGCTAGCACAAACCGTGTTTGATTTAGAGTTCCAACTACATGTATCCATATAGGAGAAAACACACTGAAACCTAAACATGAAAACAGTTACTGCAAAGGAACGGTTTAACCTAGAAGAACGAAATTTGGTGAGCCAAGTGGGATTGGTGTACTGATCATTACCTGCAAGTATCTTCAAGATTGGGTGAAAAAATGTTTGCTGAGATTTCAGGAAACTCGTAGTTTTTTGGAAGTTTGGCAACCCCTTTCAATGAAAGTGATTCTCGTCAGTCTCTGCTTGGGCTACTTCAATGGGACACAATCCATAGCGATAGAACTTGGAACAACATTATTGTGCCAAGTTTCAAAGAGCTAGCACTAACCGTGTTTGATTTAGAGTTCCAAATACATGTATCCATATAGGAGAAAACAGAGTGAAACCTAAACATGAAAACGGTTACTGAAAAAGAACGGTTTAACCTAGAAGAATGAAATTTGGTGGGCCAAGTGGGATTGGTGTACTGATCATTACCTGCACGTATCATCCAGATTGGGTGAAAAATTGTTTGCTGAGATTTCAGGAAACTTGAAGTTTTTGGAAGCATGGCAACCCCTTTCAATGAAAGTGATTCTCGTCAGTCTCTGCTTGGGGCTACTTCAATAGGACACAAACCTTAGTGATAGAACTTGGAACTACATTATTGTGCCAAGTTTCAAAGAGGTAGCACAAACCGTGTTTGATTTAGAGTTCCAAATACATGTATCCATATAGGAGAAAACAGAGTGAAACCTAAACATGAAAATGGTTACTACAAAGGAACGGTTTAATCTAGAAGAACCAAATTTGGTGAGCCAAGTGGGATTGGTGAACTGATCATTACCTGCCAGTATCATCAAGATTGGTTGAAAAAATGTTTGCTGAGATTTCAGGAAACTCGTAGTATTGGAAGCTTGGCAACCCCTTTCAAAGAAAGTGATTCTCGTCAGTCTCTGCTTGGGCTACTTAAATGGGACACAATCCATAGCGATAGAACTTGGAACTACATTATTATGCCAAGTTTCAAAGAGCTAGCACAAACCGTGTTTGATTTAGAGTTCCAAATACATGTATCCATATAGGAGAAAACAGAGTGAAACCTAAACATGAAAACGGTAACTGAAAAAGAACGGTTTAACCTAGAAGAATGAAATTTGGTGGGCCAAGTGGGACTGGTGTACTCATCATTACCTGCAAGTATCATCAAGATTGGGTGAAAAAATGTTTGCTGAGATTTCAGGAAACACGTAGTTTTTGGAAGGTTGGCAACCCGTTTCAATGAATGTGATTCTCGTCAGTCTCTGCGTTGGGCTAATTCCATAGGACACAAACCATAGCGATTGAACTTGGAACTACATTATTTTGCCAAGTTTCAAAGAGCTAGCACAAACCGTGTTTGATTTAGAGTTCCAACTACATGTATCCATATAGGAGAAAACAGAGTGAAACCTAAATATGAAAACGGTTCCTGCAAAGGAACGGTTCTACCTACAAGAACGAAATTTGGTGAGCCACGTGGGATTGGTGTACTGATCATTACCTGCAAGTATCATCAAGATTGGGTGAAAAAATGTTTGCTGAGATTTCCGGAAACTCGTGGTTTTTTGGAAGCTTGGCAACCCCTTTCAATTAAAGTGATCCTCCTCAGTCTCTGCTTGGGCTACTTCAATGGGACACAATCCATAGCGATAGAAGTTGGAACTACATTATTGTGCCAAGTTTCAAAGAGCTAGCACAAACCGTGTTTGATTTAGAGTTCCACTACATGTATCCATATAGGAGGAAACAGAGTGAAACCTAAACATGAAAACCATTACTGCAAAGGAACGGGTTAACTTAGAAGAACGAAATTTGGTGAGCCAAGTGGGATTGGTGTACTGATCATTTCCTGCCAGTATCGTCAAGATTGGGTGAAAAAATGTTTGCTGAGATTTCAGGAAACTCGAAGTTTTTGGCAGCTTGGCAAACCCTTTCAATGAAAGTGATTCTCGTCAGTCTCTGTTTGGAGCTACTTCAATAGGACACAAACCTTAGCGATAGAACTTGGAACTACATTATTGTTTCAAGTTTCAAAGAGCTAGCACAAACCGTGTTTGATTTAGAGTTCCAAATACATGTATCCATATAGGAGAAAACAGAGTGAAACCTAAACATGAAAACGGTTACTGCAAAGGAACGGTTTAACCTAGAAGAACGAAATTTCGTGAGCCAAGTGGGACTGGTGTACTCATCATTACCTGCAAGTGTCATCAAGATTGGGTGAAAAAATGTTTGCTGAGATTTCCGGAAACTCCAAGTTTTTTGGAAACTTGGCAACCCCTTTCAATGAAAGTGATTCTCGTCAGTCTCCGCTTGGGGCTACTTCCATAGGACACAAACCATAGCGATAGAACTTGGAACTACATTATTGTGCCAAGTTTCAAAGAGCTAGCACAAACCGTGTTTGATTTAGAGTTCCAACTACATGTATCCATATAGGAGAAAAGAGAGTGAAACCTTAACATGAAAACGGTTACTGCATAGGAACGGTTTAACCTAGAAGAACGAAATTTGGTGAGCCAAGTGGGACTGGTGAACTGATCATTACCTGCAAGTATCATCAAGATTGGGTGAAAAAATGTTTGCTGAGATTTCAGGAAACTCGAAGTTTTTGGAAGCTTGGCAACCCCTTTCAATGAAAGTGATTCTCGTCAGTCTCTGCTTGGGGCTACTTCCATAGGACACAAACCATAGCGATAGAACTTGGAACTACATTATTGTGCTAAGTTTCAAAGAGCTAGCAAAAACTGTGTTTGATTTAGAGTTCCAAATACATGTATCCATATAGGAGAAAACAGAGTGAAACCTAAACATGAAAACGGTTACTGCAAACGAACGGTTTAACCTAGAAGAACGAAATTTCGTGAGCCAAGTGGGACTGGTGTACTCATCATTACCTGCAAGTATCATCAAGATTGGGTGAAAAAATATTTGCTGAGATTTCCGGAAACTCGAAGTTTTTTGGAAACTTGGCAACCAATTTCAATGAAAGTGATTCTCGTCAGTCTCTGCTTGGGGCTACTTCCATAGGACACAAACCATAGCGATAGAACTTGGAACTACATTATTGTGCCAAGTTTCAAAGAGCTAGCACAAACCGTGTTTGATTTAGAGTTCCAACTACATGTATCCATATAGGAGAAAAGAGAGTGAAACCTTAACATGAAAACGGTTACTGCATAGGAACGGTTTAACCTAGAAGAACGAAATTTGGTGAGCCAAGTGGGACTGGTGAACTGATCATTACCTGCAAGTATCATCAAGATTGGGTGAAAAAATGTTTGCTGAGATTTCAGGAAACTCGAAGTTTTTGGAAGCTTGGCAACCCCTTTCAATGAAAGTGATTCTCGTCAGTCTCTGCTTGGGGCTACTTCAATAGGACACAAACCTTAGTGATAGAACTTGGAACTACATTATTGTGCCAAGTTTCAAAGAGGTAGCACAAACCGTGTTTGATTTAGAGTTCCAAATACATGTATCCATATAGGAGAAAACAGAGTGAAACCTAAACATGAAAATGGTTACTACAAAGGAACGGTTTAATCTAGAAGAACCAAATTTGGTGAGCCAAGTGGGATTGGTGAACTGATCATTACCTGCCAGTATCATCAAGATTGGTTGAAAAAATGTTTGCTGAGATTTCAGGAAACTCGTAGTATTGGAAGCTTGGCAACCCCTTTCAAAGAAAGTGATTCTCGTCAGTCTCTGCTTGGGCTACTTCAATGGGACACAATCCATAGCGATAGAACTTGGAACTACATTATTATGCCAAGTTTCAAAGAGCTAGCACAAACCGTGTTTGATTTAGAGTTCCAAATACATGTATCCATATAGGAGAAAACAGAGTGAAACCTAAACATGAAAACGGTAACTGAAAAAGAACGGTTTAACCTAGAAGAATGAAATTTGGTGGGCCAAGTGGGACTGGTGTACTCATCATTACCTGCAAGTATCATCAAGATTGGGTGAAAAAATGTTTGCTGAGATTTCAGGAAACACGTAGTTTTTGGAAGGTTGGCAACCCGTTTCAATGAATGTGATTCTCGTCAGTCTCTGCGTTGGGCTAATTCCATAGGACACAAACCATAGCGATTGAACTTGGAACTACATTATTTTGCCAAGTTTCAAAGAGCTAGCACAAACCGTGTTTGATTTAGAGTTCCAACTACATGTATCCATATAGGAGAAAACAGAGTGAAACCTAAATATGAAAACGGTTCCTGCAAAGGAACGGTTCTACCTAGAAGAACGAAATTTGGTGAGCCACGTGGGATTGGTGTACTGATCATTACCTGCAAGTATCATCAAGATTGGGTGAAAAAATGTTTGCTGAGATTTCCGGAAACTCGTGGTTTTTTGGAAGCTTGGCAACCCCTTTCAATTAAAGTGATCCTCCTCAGTCTCTGCTTGGGCTACTTCAATGGGACACAATCCATAGCGATAGAAGTTGGAACTACATTATTGTGCCAAGTTTCAAAGAGCTAGCACAAACCGTGTTTGATTTAGAGTTCCACTACATGTATCCATATAGGAGGAAACAGAGTGAAACCTAAACATGAAAACCGTTACTGCAAAGGAACGGGTTAACTTAGAAGAACGAAATTTGGTGAGCCAAGTGGGATTGGTGTACTGATCATTTCCTGCCAGTATCGTCAAGATTGGGTGAAAAAATGTTTGCTGAGATTTCAGGAAACTCGAAGTTTTTGGAAGCTTGGCAAACCCTTTCAATGAAAGTGATTCTCGTCAGTCTCTGTTGGGGCTACTTCAATAGGACACAAACCTTAGCGATAGAACTTGGAACTACATTATTGTTTCAAGTTTCAAAGAGCTAGAACAAACCGTGTTTGATTTAGAGTTCCAAATACATGTATCCATATAGGAGAAAACAGAGTGAAACCTAAACATGAAAACGGTTACTGCAAAGGAACTGTTTAACCAAGAAGAACGAAATTTCGTGAGCCAAGTGGGACTGGTGTACTCATCATTACCTGCAAGTGTCATCAAGATTGGGTGAAAAAATGTTTGCTGAGATTTCCGGAAACTCCAAGTTTTTTGGAAACTTGGCAACCCCTTTCAATGAAAGTGATTCTCGTCAGTCTCCGCTTGGGGCTACTTCCATAGGACACAAACCATAGCGATAGAACTTGGAACTACATTATTGTGCCAAGTTTCAAAGAGCTAGCACAAACCGTGTTTGATTTAGAGTTCCAACTACATGTATCCATATAGGAGAAAAGAGAGTGAAACCTTAACATGAAAACGGTTACTGCATAGGAACGGTTTAACCTAGAAGAACGAAATTTGGTGAGCCAAGTGGGACTGGTGAACTGATCATTACCTGCAAGTATCATCAAGATTGGGTGAAAAAATGTTTGCTGAGATTTCCGGAAACTCGAAGTTTTTTGGAAACTTGGCAACCAATTTCAATGAAAGTGATTCTCGTCAGTCTCTGCTTGGGGCTACTTCCATAGGACACAAACCATAGCGATAGAACTTGGAACTACATTATTGTGCCAAGTTTCAAAGAGCTAGCACAAACCGTGTTTGATTTAGAGTTCCAACTACATGTATCCATATAGGAGAAAAGAGAGTGAAACCTTAACACGAAAACGGTTACTGCATAGGAACGGTTTAGCGTAGAAGAACGAAATTTGGTGAGCCAAGTGGGATTGGTGTACTGATCATTTCCTGATAGTATCATCAAGATTGGGTGAAAAAATGTTTGCTGAGATTTCCGGAAACTCTTAGTATTTTGGAAGCTTGGCAACCCCTTTCAATGAAAGTGATTCTCGTCAGTCTCTGCTTGGGCTACATCAATGGGACACAATCCATAGCGATACAACTTGGAACTTCATTATTGTGCCAAGTTTCAAAGAGCTGGCACAAATCGTGTTTGATTTTGAGTTCCAAATACATGTATCCATATACGAGAAAACAGAGTGAAACCTAAACATGAAAATGGTTACTGCAAAGGAACGGTTTTACATAGAAGAACCAAATTTGGTTAGCCAAGTGGGATTGGTTTACTGATCATTGCCTGCAAGTATCATCAAGATTGGGTGAAAAAGTGTTTGCTGAGATTTCAGCAAACTCGTAGTTTTTAGAAGCTTGGCAACCCCTTTCAATGAAAGGGATTCTCGTCAGTCTCTGCTTGGGGCTACTTCAATAGGACACAAACCATAGCGATAGAACTTGGAACTACATTATTGTGCCAAGTCTCAAAGAGCTAGCACAAACCGTGTTTGATTTAGAGTTCCAACTACATGTATCCATATCGGAGAAAACAGAGTGAAACCTAAACATGAAAACGGATACTGCAAAGGAGTGGTTTAACCTAGAAGAACGAAATTTGGTGAGCCAAGTGGGATTGGTGTACTTATCATTACCTGCAAGTATCATCAAGTTTGGGTGAAAAAATGTTTGCTGAGATTTCCGGAAACTCGAAGTTTTTTCAAAACTTTGCAACCCCTTTCAATGAAAGTGATTCTCGTCAGTCTCTGCTTGGGGCTACTTCAATAGGACACAAACCATAGCGATAGAACTTGGAACAACATTATTGTGCCAAGTTTCAAAGAGCTAGCACAAACCGTGTTTGATTTAGAGTTCCAAATACATGTATCCATAAAGGAGAAAAGAGAGTGAAACCTTAACATGAAAACGGTTACTGCAAAGGAACGGTTTAACCTAGAAGAATGAAATTTGGTGAGCCAAGTGGGACTGGTGTACTGATCATTACCTGCAAGTATCATCAAGTATTGGGTGAAAAAATGTTTGCTGAGATTTCCGGAAACTCGAAGTGTTTTGGAAACTTGGCAACCCCTTTCAATGAAAGTGATTCTCGTCAGTCTCTGCTTGGGGCTACTTCCATAGGACACAAACCATAGCGATACAACTTGGAACTACATTATTGTGCCACGTTTCAAAGAGCTAGCACAAACCGTGTTTGATTTAGAGTTCCAACTACATGTATCCATATAGGAGAAAAGAGAGTGAAACCTTAACATTAAAACGGTTACTGCATAGGAACGGTTTAAACCTAGAAGAAGGAAATTTGGTGAGCCAAGTGGGATTGGTCTACTGATCATTTCCTGATAGTATCATCAAGATTGGTTGAGAAAATGTTTGCTGAGATTTCAGGAAACTCGTAGTTTTTTGGAAGCTTGGCAACCCCTTTCAATGAAAGTGATTCTCCTCAATCTCTGCTTGGGGCTACTTCAATAGGACACAAAGCTTAGCGATAGAACTTGGAACTACATTATTGTGCCAAGTTTCAAAGAGCTAGCACAAACCGTGTTTGATTTAGAGTTCCAACTACATGTATCCATATAGGAGAAAACAGAGTGAAACCTAAACATGAAAACGGTAACTGAAAAAGAACGGTTTAACCTAGAAGAATGAAATTTGGTGGGCCAAGTGGGACTGGTGTACTCATCATTACCTGCAAGTATCATCAAGATTGGGTGAAAAAATGTTTGCTGAGATTTCAGGAAAAACGTAGTTTTTGGAAGCTTGGCAACCCGTTTCAATGAATGTGATTCTCGTCAGTCTCTGCGTTGGGCTAATTCCATAGGACACAAACCATAGCGATTGAACTTGGAACTACATTATTGTGCCAAGTTTCAAAGAGCTAGCAGAAACCATGTTTGATTTAGAGTTCCAACTACATGTATCCATATAGGAGAAAACAGAGTGAAACCTTAACATGAAAACGGTTCCTGCATAGGAACGGTTCTACCTAGAAGAACGAAATTTGGTGAGCCACGTGGGATTGGTGTACTGATCATTACCTGCAAGTATCATCAAGATTGGGTGAAAAAATGTTTGCTGAGATTTCCGGAAACTCGTGGTTTTTTGGAAGCTTGGCAACCCCTTTCAATTAAAGTGATCCTCCTCAGTCTCTGCTTGGGCTACTTCAATGGGACACAATCCATAGCGATAGAACTTGGAACTACATTATTGTGCCAAGTTTCAAAGAGCTAGCACAAACCGTGTTTGATTTAGAGTTCCAAATATATGTATCCCTATAGGAGAAAACAGAGTGAAACCTAAACATGAAAACGGTTACTGAAAACGAACGGTTTAACCTAGAAGAACGAAATTTCGTGAGCCAAGTGGGACTGGTGTACTCATCATTACCTGCAAGTATCATCAAGATTGGGTGAAAAAATGTTTGCTGAGATTTCCGGAAACTCCAAGTTTTTTGGAAACTTGGCAACCCCTTTCAATGAAAGTGATTCTCGTCAGTCTCCGCTTGGGGCTACTTCCATAGGACACAAACCATAGCGATAGAACTTGGAACTACATTATTGTGCCAAGTTTCAAAGAGCTAGCACAAACCGTGTTTGATTTAGAGTTCCAAATACATGTATCCATATAGGAGAAAAGAGAGTGAAACCTTAACATGAAAACGGTTACTGCATAGGAACGGTTTAACCTAGAAGAACGAAATTTGGTGAGCCAAGTGCGACTGGTGAACTGATCATTACCTGCAAGTATCATCAAGATTGTGTGAAAAAATGTATGCTGAGATTTCAGGAAACTCGAAGTTTTTTGGAAACTTGGCAACCCCTTTCAATGAAAGTGATTCTCGTCAGTCTCTGCTTGGGGCTACTCCAATAGGACACAAACCTTAGTGATAGAACTTGGACCTACATTATTGTGCCAAGTTTCAAAGAGCTAGCACAAACCGTTTTGATTTAGAGTTCCAAATACATGTATCCATATAGGAGAAAACAGAGTGAAACCTAAACATGAAAATGGTTACTACAAAGGAACGGTTTAACCTAAAAGAACGAAATTTGGTGAGCCAAGTGGGATTGGTGAACTGATCATTACCTGCCAGTATCATCAAGATTGGGTGAAAAAATGTTTGCTGAGATTTCAGGAAACTCGTATTTTTTGGAAGCTTGGCAACCCCTTTCAATGAAAGTGATTCTCGTCAGTCTCTGCGTGGGGCTACTTCCATAGGACACAAACCATAGCGATAGAACTTGGAACTACATTATTGTGCCAAGTTTCAAAGAGCTAGCACAAACCGTGTTTGATTTATTGTTCCAAATACATGTATCCATATAGGAGAAAACAGAGTGAAACCTAAACATGAAAACGGTTACTGCAAACGAACGGTTTAACCTAGAAGAACGAAATTTCGTGAGCCAAGTGGGACTGGTGTACTCATCATTACCTGCAAGTATCATCAAGATTGGGGGAAAAAATGTTTGCTGAGATTTCCGGAAACTCGAAGTTTTTTGGAAACTTGGCAACCAATTTCAATGAAAGTGATTCTCGTCAGTCTCTGCTTGGGGCTACTTCCATAGGACACAAACCATAGCGACAGAACTTGGAACTACATTATTGTGCCAAGTTTCAAAGAGCTAGCACAAACCGTGTTTGATTTAGAGTTCCAACTACATGTATCCATATAGGAGAAAACAGAGTGAAACCTTAACATGAAAACGGTTACTGCATAGGAACGGTTTAACCTAGAAGAACGAAATTTTGTGAGCCAAGTGGGATTGGTGTACTGATCATTTCCTGATATTATCATCAAGATTGGGTGAAAAAATGTTTGCTGATATTTCAGGAAACTCGTAGTTTTTTGGAAGCTTGGCAACCCCTTTCAATGAAAGCCATTCTCGTCAGTCTCTGCTTGGGGCTACTTCAATAGGACACAAAGCTTAGCGATAGAACTTGGAACTACATTATTGTGCCAAGTTTCAAAGAGCTAGCACAAACCGTGTTTGATTTAGAGTTCCAACTACATGTATCCATATAGGAGAAAACAGACTGAAACCTAAACATGAAAACTGTTACTGCAAAGGAACGGTTTAACCTAGAAGAACGAAATTTGGTGAGCCAAGTGGGATTGGTGTACTGATCATTACCTGCAAGTATCATCAAGATTGGGTGAAAAAATGTTTGCTGAGATTTCAGGAAACTCGTAGTTTTTTGGAAGTTTGGCAACCCCTTTCAATGAAAGTGATTCTCGTCAGTCTCTGCTTGGGCTACTTCAATGGGACACAATCCATAGCGATAGAAGTTGGAACTACATTATTGTGCCAAGTTTCAAAGAGCTAGCACAAACCGTGTTTGATTTAGAGTTCCAACTACATGTATCCATATAGGAGAAAACAGAGTGAAACCTAAACATGAAAACGGTTACTGAAAACGAACGGTTTAACCTAGAAGAATGAAATTTGGTGGGCCAAGTGGGACTGGTGTACGCATCATTACCTGCAAGCATCATCAAGATTGGGTGAAAAAATGTTTGCTGAGATTTCAGGAAACACGTAGTTTTTGGAAGCTTGGCAACCCCTTTCAATGAAAGTGATTCTCGTCAGTCTCTGTTTGGGGCTACTTCAATAGGACACAAACCTTAGCGATAGAACTTGGAACTACATTATTTTGCCAAGTTTCAATGAGCTAGCAAAAACTGTGTTTGATTTAGTGTTCCAAATACATGTATCCATATAGGAGAAAACAGAGTGAAACCTAACCATGAAAACGGTTACTGCAAACGAACGATTTAACCTACAAGAACGAAATTTCGAGAGCCAAGTGGGACTTGTGTACTGATCATTACCTGCAAGTATCATCAAGATTGGGTGAAAAAATGTTTGCTGAGACTTCCGGAAACTCGTAGTTTTTTGGAAGCTTGGCAACCCCTTTCAATGAAAGTGATTCTCTCAGTCTGTGCTTGGGGCTACTTCAATAGGACACAAAGCTTAGCGATAGAACGTGGAACTACATTATTGTGCCTAGTTTCAAAGAGCTAGCACAAACCGTGTTTGATTTAGAGTTCCAACTACATGTATCCATATAGGAGAAAACAGACTGAAACCTAAAAATGAAAACTGTTACTGCAAAGGAACGGTTTAACCTAGAAGAACGAAATTTGGTGAGCCAAGTTGGATTGGTGTACTGATCAATACCTGCAAGTATCATCAAGATTGGGTGAAAAAATGTTTGCTGAGATTTCAGGAAACTCGTAGTATTGGAAGCTTGGCAACCCCTTTCAAAGAAAGTGATTCTCGTCAGTCTCTGCTTGGGCTACTTCAATGGGACACAATCCATAGCGATAGAACTTGGAACTACATTATTATGCCAAGTTTCAAAGAGCTAGCACAAACCGTGTTTGATTTAGAGTTCCACTACATGTATCCATATAGGAGGAAACAGAGTGAAACCTAAACATGAAAACGGTAACTGAAAAAGAACGGTTTAACCTAGAAGAATGAAATTTGGTGGGCCAAGTGGGACTGGTGTACTCATCATTACCTGCAAGTATCATCAAGATTGGGTGAAAAAATGTTTGCTGAGATTTCAGGAAACACGTAGTTTTTGGAAGGTTGGCAACCCGTTTCAATGAATGTGATTCTCGTCAGTCTCTGCGTTGGGCTAATTCCATAGGACACAAACCATAGCGATTGAACTTGGAACTACATTATTTTGCCAAGTTTCAAAGAGCTAGCACAAACCGTGTTTGATTTAGAGTTCCAACTACATGTATCCATATAGGAGAAAACAGAGTGAAACCTAAATATGAAAACGGTTCCTGCAAAGGAACGGTTCTACCTAGAAGAACGAAATTTGGTGAGCCACGTGGGATTGGTGTACTGATCATTACCTGCAAGTATCATCAAGATTGGGTGAAAAAATGTTTGCTGAGATTTCCGGAAACTCGTGGTTTTTTGGAAGCTTGGCAACCCCTTTCAATTAAAGTGATCCTCCTCAGTCTCTGCTTGGGCTACTTCAATGGGACACAATCCATAGCGATAGAAGTTGGAACTACATTATTGTGCCAAGTTTCAAAGAGCTAGCACAAACCGTGTTTGATTTATAGTTCCACTACATGTATCCATATAGGAGGAAACAGAGTGAAACCTAAACATGAAAACCGTTACTGCAAAGGAACGGGTTAACTTAGAAGAACGAAATTTGGTGAGCCAAGTGGGATTGGTGTACTGATCATTTCCTGCCAGTATCGTCAAGATTGGGTGAAAAAATGTTTGCTGAGATTTCAGGAAACTCGAAGTTTTTGGAAGCTTGGCAAACACTTTCAATGAAAGTGATTCTCGTCAGTCTCTGTTTGGGGCTACTTCAATAGGACACAAACCTTAGCGATAGAACTTGGAACTACATTATTGTTTCAAGTTTCAAAGAGCTAGAACAAACCGTGTTTGATTTAGAGTTCCAAATACATGTATCCATATAGGAGAAAACAGAGTGAAACCTAAACATGAAAACGGTTACTGCAAAGGAACGGTTTAACCTAGAAGAACGAAATTTCGTGAGCCAAGTGGGACTGGTGTACTCATCATTACCTGCAAGTGTCATCAAGATTGGGTGAAAAAATGTTTGCTGAGATTTCCGGAAACTCCAAGTTTTTTGGAAACTTGGCAACCCCTTTCAATGAAAGTGATTCTCGTCAGTCTCCGCTTGGGGCTACTTCCATAGGACACAAACCATAGCGATAGAACTTGGAACTACATTATTGTGCCAAGTTTCAAAGAGCTAGCACAAACCGTGTTTGATTTAGAGTTCCAACTACATGTATCCATATAGGAGAAAAGAGAGTGAAACCTTAACATGAAAACGGTTACTGCATAGGAACGGTTTAACCTAGAAGAACGAAATTTGGTGAGCCAAGTGGGACTGGTGAACTGATCATTACCTGCAAGTATCATCAAGATTGGTTGAAAAAATGTTTGCTGAGATTTCAGGAAACTCGAAGTTTTTGGAAGCTTGGCAACCCCTTTCAATGAAAGTGATTCTCGTCAGTCTCTGCTTGGGGCTACTTCCATAGGACACAAACCATAGCGATAGAACTTGGAACTACATTATTGTGCTAAGTTTCAAAGAGCTAGCAAAAACTGTGTTTGATTTAGAGTTCCAAATACATGTATCCATATAGGAGAAAACAGAGTGAAACCTAAACATGAAAACGGTTACTGCAAACGAACGGTTTAACCTAGAAGAACGAAATTTCGTGAGCCAAGTGGGACTGGTGTACTCATCATTACCTGCAAGTATCATCAAGATTGGGTGAAAAAATGTTTGCTGAGATTTCCGGAAACTCGAAGTTTTTTGGAAACTTGGCAACCAATTTCAATGAAAGTGATTCTCGTCAGTCTCTGCTTGGGGCTACTTCCATAGGACACAAACCATAGCGATAGAACTTGGAACTACATTATTGTGCCAAGTTTCAAAGAGCTAGCACAAACCGTGTTTGATTTAGAGTTCCAACTACATGTATCCATATAGGAGAAAAGAGAGTGAAACCTTAACATGAAAACGGTTACTGCATAGGAACGGTTTAGCGTAGAAGAACGAAATTTGGTGAGCCAAGTGGGATTGGTGTACTGATCATTTCCTGATAGTATCATCAAGATTGGGTTAAAAAATGTTTGCTGAGATTTCCGGAAACTCTTAGTATTTTGGAAGCTTGGCAACCCCTTTCAATGAAAGTGATTCTCGTCAGTCTCTGCTTGGGCTACATCAATGGGACACAATCCATAGCGATACAACTTGGAACTTCATTATTGTGCCAAGTTTCAAAGAGCTGGCACAAATCGTGTTTGATTTTGAGTTCCAAATACATGTATCCATATACGAGAAAACAGAGTGAAACCTAAACATGAAAATGGTTACTGCAAAGGAACGGTTTTACATAGAAGAACCAAATTTGGTTAGCCAAGTGGGATTGGTTTACTGATCATTGCCTGCAAGTATCATCAAGATTGGGTGAAAAAGTGTTTGCTGAGATTTCGGCAAACTCGTAGTTTTTAGAAGCTTGGCAACCCCTTTCAATGAAAGGGATTCTCGTCAGTCTCTGCTTGGGGCTACTTCAATAGGACACAAACCATAGCGATAGAACTTGGAACTACATTATTGTGCCAAGTCTCAAAGAGCTAGCACAAACCGTGTTTGATTTAGAGTTCCAACTACATGTATCCATATCGGAGAAAACAGAGTGAAACCTAAACATGAAAACGGATACTGCAAAGGAGTGGTTTAACCTAGAAGAACGAAATTTGGTGAGCCAAGTGGGATTGGTGTACTTATCATTACCTGCAAGTATCATCAAGTTTGGGTGAAAAAATGTTTGCTGAGATTTCCGGAAACTCGAAGTTTTTTCAAAACTTTGCAACCCCTTTCAATGAAAGTGATTCTCGTCAGTCTCTGCTTGGGGCTACTTCAATAGGACACAAACCATAGCGATAGAACTTGGAACAACATTATTGTGCCAAGTTTCAAAGAGCTAGCACAAACCGTGTTTGATTTAGAGTTCCAAATACATGTATCCATAAAGGAGAAAAGAGAGTGAAACCTTAACATGAAAACGGTTACTGCAAAGGAACGGTTTAACCTAGAAGAATGAAATTTGGTGAGCCAAGTGGGACTGGTGTACTGATCATTACCTGCAAGTATCATCAAGATTGGGTGAAAAAATGTTTGCTGAGATTTCCGGAAACTCGAAGTGTTTTGGAAACTTGGCAACCCCTTTCAATGAAAGTGATTCTCGTCAGTCTCTGCTTGGGGCTACTTCCATAGGACACAAACCATAGCGATACAACTTGGAACTACATTATTGTGCCACGTTTCAAAGAGCTAGCACAAACCGTGTTTGATTTAGAGTTCCAACTACATGTATCCATATAGGAGAAAAGAGAGTGAAACCTTAACATTAAAACGGTTACTGCATAGGAACGGTTTAAACCTAGAAGAAGGAAATTTGGTGAGCCAAGTGGGATTGGTCTACTGATCATTTCCTGATAGTATCATCAAGATTGGTTGAGAAAATGTTTGCTGAGATTTCAGGAAACTCGTAGTTTTTTGGAAGCTTGGCAACCCCTTTCAATGAAAGTGATTCTCCTCAATCTCTGCTTGGGGCTACTTCAATAGGACACAAAGCTTAGCGATAGAACTTGGAACTACATTATTGTGCCAAGTTTCAAAGAGCTAGCACAAACCGTGTTTGATTTAGAGTTCCAACTACATGTATCCATATAGGAGAAAACAGAGTGAAACCTAAACATGAAAACGGTAACTGAAAAAGAACGGTTTAACCTAGAAGAATGAAATTTGGTGGGCCAAGTGGGACTGGTGTACTCATCATTACCTGCAAGTATCATCAAGATTGGGTGAAAAAATGTTTGCTGAGATTTCAGGAAAAACGTAGTTTTTGGAAGCTTGGCAACCCGTTTCAATGAATGTGATTCTCGTCAGTCTCTGCGTTGGGCTAATTCCATAGGACACAAACCATAGCGATTGAACTTGGAACTACATTATTGTGCCAAGTTTCAAAGAGCTAGCAGAAACCATGTTTGATTTAGAGTTCCAACTACATGTATCCATATAGGAGAAAACAGAGTGAAACCTTAACATGAAAACGGTTCCTGCATAGGAACGGTTCTACCTAGAAGAACGAAATTTGGTGAGCCACGTGGGATTGGTGTACTGATCATTACCTGCAAGTATCATCAAGATTGGGTGAAAAAATGTTTGCTGAGATTTCCGGAAACTCGTGGTTTTTTGGAAGCTTGGCAACCCCTTTCAATTAAAGTGATCCTCCTCAGTCTCTGCTTGGGCTACTTCAATGGGACACAATCCATAGCGATAGAACTTGGAACTACATTATTGTGCCAAGTTTCAAAGAGCTAGCACAAACCGTGATTGATTTAGAATTCCACTACATGTATCCATATAGGAGGAAACAGAGTGAAACCTAAACATGAAAACCGTTACTGCAAAGGAACGGGTTAACTTAGAAGAACGAAATTTGGTGAGCCAAGTGGGATTGGTGTACTGATCATTTCCTGCCAGTATCGTCAAGATTGGGTGAAAAAATGTTTGCTGAGATTTCAGGAAACTCGAAGTTTTTGGAAGCTTGGCAACCCCTTTCAATGAAAGTGATTCTCGTCAGTCTCTGTTTGGGGCTACTTCAATAGGACACAAACCTTAGCGATAGAACTTGGAACTACATTATTGTGCCAAGTTTCAAAGAGCTAGCACAAACCGTGTTTGATTTAGAGTTCCAAATATATGTATCCCTATAGGAGAAAACAGAGTGAAACCTAAACATGAAAACGGTTACTGAAAACGAACGGTTTAACCTAGAAGAACGAAATTTCGTGAGCCAAGTGGGACTGGTGTACTCATCATTACCTGCAAGTATCATCAAGATTGGGTGAAAAAATGTTTGCTGAGATTTCCGGAAACTCCAAGTTTTTTGGAAACTTGGCAACCCCTTTCAATGAAAGTGATTCTCGTCAGTCTCCGCTTGGGGCTACTTCCATAGGACACAAACCATAGCGATAGAACTTGGAACTACATTATTGTGCAAAGTTTCAAAGAGCTAGCACAAACCGTGTTTGATTTAGAGTTCCAAATACATGTATCCATATAGGAGAAAAGAGAGTGAAACCTTAACATGAAAACGGTTACTGCATAGGAACGGTTTAACCTAGAAGAACGAAATTTGGTGAGCCAAGTGCGACTGGTGAACTGATCATTACCTGCAAGTATCATCAAGATTGTGTGAAAAAATGTATGCTGAGATTTCAGGAAACTCGAAGTTTTTTGGAAACTTGGCAACCCCTTTCAATGAAAGTGATTCTCGTCAGTCTCTGCTTGGGGCTACTCCAATAGGACACAAACCTTAGTGATAGAACTTGGACCTACATTATTGTGCCAAGTTTCAAAGAGCTAGCACAAACCGTTTTGATTTAGAGTTCCAAATACATGTATCCATATAGGAGAAAACAGAGTGAAACCTAAACATGAAAATGGTTACTACAAAGGAACGGTTTAACCTAAAAGAACGAAATTTGGTGAGCCAAGTGGGATTGGTGAACTGATCATTACCTGCCAGTATCATCAAGATTGGGTGAAAAAATGTTTGCTGAGATTTCAGGAAACTCGTATTTTTTGGAAGCTTGGCAACCCCTTTCAATGAAAGTGATTCTCGTCAGTCTCTGCGTGGGGCTACTTCCATAGGACACAAACCATAGCGATAGAACTTGGAACTACATTATTGTGCCAAGTTTCAAAGAGCTAGCACAAAAGTGTTTGATTTATTGTTCCAAATACATGTATCCATATAGGAGAAAACAGAGTGAAACCTAAACATGAAAACGGTTACTGCAAACGAACGGTTTAACCTAGAAGAACGAAATTTCGTGAGCCAAGTGGGACTGGTGTACTCATCATTACCTGCAAGTATCATCAAGATTGGGGGAAAAAATGTTTGCTGAGATTTCCGGAAACTCGAAGTTTTTGGAAACTTGGCAACCAATTTCAATGAAAGTGATTCTCGTCAGTCTCTGCTTGGGGCTACTTCCATAGGACACAAACCATAGCGACAGAACTTGGAACTACATTATTGTGCCAAGTTTCAAAGAGCTAGCACAAACCGTGTTTGATTTAGAGTTCCAACTACATGTATCCATATAGGAGAAAACAGAGTGAAACCTTAACATGAAAACGGTTACTGCATAGGAACGGTTTAACCTAGAAGAACGAAATTTGGTGAGCCAAGTGGGATTGGTGTACTGATCATTTCCTGATATTATCATCAAGATTGGGTGAAAAAATGTTTGCTGATATTTCAGGAAACCCGTAGTTTTTTGGAAGCTTGGCAACCCCTTTCAATGAAAGTCATTCTCGTCAGTCTCTGCTTGGGGCTACTTCAATAGGACACAAAGCTTAGCGATAGAACTTGGAACTACATTATTGTGCCAAGTTTCAAAGAGCTAGCACAAACCGTGTTTGATTTAGAGTTCCAACTACATGTATCCATATAGGAGAAAACAGACTGAAACCTAAACATGAAAACTGTTACTGCAAAGGAACGGTTTAACCTAGAAGAACGAAATTTGGTGAGCCAAGTGGGATTGGTGTACTGATCATTACCTGCAAGTATCATCAAGATTGGGTGAAAAAATGTTTGCTGAGATTTCAGGAAACTCGTAGTTTTTTGGAAGTTTGGCAACCCCTTTCAATGAAAGTGATTCTCGTCAGTCTCTGCTTGGGCTACTTCAATGGGACACAATCCATAGCGATAGAAGTTGGAACTACATTATTGTGCCAAGTTTCAAAGAGCTAGCACAAACCGTGTTTGATTTAGAGTTCCAACTACATGTATCCATATAGGAGAAAACAGAGTGAAACCTAAACATGAAAACGGTTACTGAAAACGAACGGTTTAACCTAGAAGAATGAAATTTGGTGGGCCAAGTGGGACTGGTGTACGCATCATTACCTGCAAGTATCATCAAGATTGGGTGAAAAAAGGTTTGCTGAGATTTCAGGAAACTCGAAGTTTTTGGAAGCTTGGCAAACCCTTTCAATGAAAGTGATTCTCGTCAGTCTCTGCTTGGGGCTACTTCCATAGGACACAAACCATAGCGATAGAACTTGGAACTACATTATTGTGCCAAGTTTCAAAGAGCTAGCACAAACCGTGTTTGATTTAGAGTTCCAAATACATGTATCCATATAGGAGAAAACAGACTGAAACCTAAACATGAAAACTGTTACTGCAAAGGAACGGTTTAACCTAAAAGAACGAAATTTGGTGAGCCAAGTGGGATTGGTGTACTGATCATTACCTGCAAGTATCATCAAGATTGGGTGAAAAAATGTTTGCTGAGATTTCAGGAAACTCATAGATTTTTGGAAGTTTGGCAACCCCTTTCAATGAAAGTGATTCTCGTCAGTCTATGCTTGGGCTACTTCAATGGGAGACAATCCATAGTGATAGAATTTGGAACTACATTATTGTGCCAAGTTTCAAAGAGCTAGCACAAACCGTGTTTGATTTAGAGTTCCAACTACATGTATCCATATAGGAGAAAACAGAGTGAAACCTAAACATGAAAACGGTTACTGAAAAATAACGGTTTAACCTAGAAGAATGAAAGTTGGTGGGCCAAGTGGGACTGGTGTACTCATCATTACCTGCAAGCATCATCAAGATTGGGTGAAAAAATGTTTGCTGAGATTTCAGGAAACACGTAGTTTTTGGAAGCTTGGCAACCCCTTTCAATGAAAGTGATTCTCGTCAGTCTCTGTTTGGGGCTACTTCAATAGGACACAAACCTTAGCGATAGAACTTGGAACTACATTATTTTGCCAAGTTTCAATGAGCTAGCAAAAACTGTGTTTGATTTAGTGTTCCAAATACATGTATCCATATAGGAGAAAACAGAGTGAAACCTAACCATGAAAACGGTTACTGCAAACGAACGATTTAACCTACAAGAACGAAATTTCGAGAGCCAAGTGGGACTTGTGTACTGATCATTACCTGCAAGTATCATCAAGATTGGGTGAAAAAATGTTTGCTGAGACTTCCGGAAACTCGTAGTTTTTTGGAAGCTTGGCAACCCCTTTCAATGAAAGTGATTCTCTCAGTCTGTGCTTGGGGCTACTTCAATAGGACACAAAGCTTAGCGATAGAACGTGGAACTACATTATTGTGCCTAGTTTCAAAGAGCTAGCACAAACCGTGTTTGATTTAGAGTTCCAACTACATGTATCCATATAGGAGAAAACAGACTGAAACCTAAAAATGAAAACTGTTACTGCAAAGGAACGGTTTAACCTAGAAGAACGAAATTTGGTGAGCCAAGTTGGATTGGTGTACTGATCAATACCTGCAAGTATCATCAAGATTGGGTGAAAAAATGTTTGCTGAGATTTCAGGAAACTCGTAGTTTTTTGGAAGTTTGGCAACCCCTTTCAATGAAAGTGATTCTCGTCAGTCTCTGCTTGGGCTACTTCAATGGGACACAATCCATAGCGATAGAACTTGGAACTACATTATTGTGCCAAGTTTCAAAGAGCTAGCACAAACCGTGTTTGATTTAGGGTTCCAACTACATGTATCCATATAGGAGAAAACAGAGTGAAACCTAAACATGAAAACGGTTACTGAAAAAGAACGGTTTAACCTAGAAGAATGAAATTTGGTGGGCCAAGTGGGATTGGTGTACTGATCATTACCTGCAAGTATCATCAAGATTGGGTGAAAAAATGTTTGCTGAGATTTCCGGAAACTCGTGGTTTTTTGGAAGCTTGGCAACTCCTTTCAATTAAAGTGATCCTCCTCAGTCTCTGCTTGGGCTACTTCAATGGGACACAACCCATAGCGATAGAACTTGGAACTACATTATTGTGCCAAGTTTCAAAGACCTAGCACAAACCGTGTTTGATTTAGAGTTCCACTACATGTATCCATATAGGAGGAAACAGAGTGAAACCTTAACATGAAAATGGTTACTACAAAGGAACGGTTTAACCTAAAAGAACGAAATTTGGTGAGCCAAGTGGGATTGGTGAACTGATCATTACCTGCCAGTATCATCAAGATTGGGTGAAAAAATGTTTGCTGAGATTTCAGGAAACTCGTAGTTTTTGGAAGCTTGGCAACCCCTTTCAATGAAAGTGATTCTCGTCAGTCTCTGCGTGTGGCTACTTCCATAGGACACAAACCATAGCGATAGAACTTGGAACTACATTATTGTGCCAAGTTTCAAAGAGCTAGCACAAACCGTGTTTGATTTAGAATTCCAAATACATGTATCCATATAGGAGAAAACAGAGTGAAACCTAAACATGAAAACGGTTACTGCAAACGAACGGTTTAACCAAGAAGAACGAAATTTGGTGAGCCAAGTGGGACTGGTGTACTCATCATTACCTGCAAGTATCATCAAGATTGGGTGAAAAAATGTTTGCTGAGATTTCCGGAAACTCGAAGTTTTTGGAAGCTTGGCAACCCCTTTCAATGAAAGTGATTTTCGTCAGTCTCTGCTTGGGGCTACTTCCATAGGACACAAACCATAGCGATAGAACTTGGAACTACATTATTGTGCCAAGTTTCAAAGAGCTAGCAAAAACTGTGTTTGATTTAGAGTTCCAACTACATGTATCCATATAGGAGAAAACAGACTGAAACATAAACATGAAAACGGTTACTGCAAACGAACGGTTTAACCTAGAAGAACGAAATTTGGTGAGCCAAGTGGGACTGGTGTACTCATCATTACCTGCAAGTATCATCAAGATTGGGTGAAAAAATGTTTGCTGAAATTTCCGGAAACTCGAAGTTTTTTGGAAACTTGGCAACCAATTTCAATGAAAGTGATTCTCGTCAGTCTCTGCTTGGGGCTACTTCCATAGGACACAAACCATAGCGATAGAACTTGGAACTACATTATTGTGCCAAGTTTCAAAGAGCTAGCACAAACCGTGTTTGATTTAGAGTTCCAACTACATGTATCCATATAGGAGAAAAGAGAGTGAAACCTTAACATGAAAACGGTTACTGCATAGGAACGGTTTAACCTAGAAGAACGAAATTTGGTGAGCCAAGTAGGATTGGTGTACTGATCATTTCCTGATAGTATCATCAAGATTGGGTGAAAAAATGTTTGCTGATATTTCAGGAAACCCGTAGTTTTTTGGAAGCTTGGCAACCCCTTTCAATGAAAGTGATTCTCGTCAGTCTCTGCTTGGGGCTACTTCAATAGGACACAAAGCTTAGCGATAGAACTTGGAACTACATTATTGTGCCAAGTTTCAAAGAGCTAGCACAAACCGTGTTTGATTTAGAGTTCCAACTACATGTATCCATATAGGAGAAAACAGACTGAAACCTAAACATGAAAACTGTTACTGCAAAGGAACGGTTTAACTTAGAAGAACGAAATTTGGTGAGCCAAGTGGGATTGGTGTACTGATCATTACCTGCAAGTATCATCAAGATTGGGTGAAAAAATGTTTGCTGAGATTTCAGGAAACTCGTAGTTTTTTGGAAGTTCGGCAAAACCTTTCAATGAAAGTGATTCTCGTCAGTCTCTGCTTGGGCTACTTCAATGGGACACAATCCATAGTGATAGAATTTGGAACTACATTATTGTGCCAAGTTTCAAAGAGCTAGCACAAACCGTGTTTGATTTAGAGTTCCAACTACATGTATCCATATAGGAGAAAACAGAGTGAAACCTAAACATGAAAACGGTTACTGAAAAATAACGGTTTAACCTAGAAGAATGAAATTTGGTGGGCCAAGTGGGACTGGTGTACTCATCATTACCTGCAAGCATCATCAAGATTGGGTGAAAAAATGTTTGCTGAGATTTCAGGAAACACGTAGTTTTTGGAAGCTTGGCAACCCCTTTCAATGAAAGTGATTCTCGTCAGTCTCTGTTTGGGGCTACTTCAATAGGACACAAACCTTAGCGATAGAACTTGGAACTACATTATTGTGCCAAGTTTCAAAGAGCTAGCACAAACCGTGTTTGATTTAGAGTTCCAACTACATGTATCCATATAGGAGAAAACAGAGTGAAACCTTAACATGAAAACGGTTACTGCATAGGAAAGGTTTAACCTAGAAGAACGAAGTTTGGTGAGCCAAGTGGGTCTGGTGAACTGATCATTACCTGCAAGTATCATCAAGATTGGGTGAAAAAATGTTTGCTGAGATTTCAGGAAACTCGTAGTTTTTGGAAGCTTGGCAACCCCTTTCAATGAAAGTGATTCTCGTCAGTCTCTGCTTGGGGATACTTCCATAGGACACAAACCACAGCGATAGAACTTGGAACTACATTATTTTGCCAAGTTTCAATGAGCTAGCAAAAACTGTGTTTGATTTAGAGTTCCAAATACATGTATCCATATAGGAGAAAACAGAGTGAAACCTAAACATGAAAACGGTTACTGCAAACGAACGATTTAACCTAGAAGAACGAAATTTGGTGAGCCAAGTGGGACTGGTGAACTGATCATTACCTGCAAGTGTCATCAAGATTGGGTGAAAAAATGTTTGCTGAGATTTCCGGAAACTCGTAGTTTTTTGGAAGCTTGGCAACCCCTTTCAATGAAAGTGATTCTCCTCTGTCTCTGCTTGGGGCTACTTCAACAGGACACAAAGCTTAGCGATAGAACGTGGAACTACATTATTGTGCCAAGTTTCAAAGAGCTAGCACAAACCGTGTTTGATTTAGAGTTCCAACTACATGTATCCATATAGAAGAAAACAGACTGAAACCTACACATGAAAACTGTTACTGCAAAGGAACGGTTTAACCTAGAAGAATGAAATTTGGTGAGCCAAGTGGGATTGGTGTACTGATCATTACCTGCAAGTATCATCAAGATTGGGTGAAAAAATGTTTTATGAGATTTCAGGGAACTCGTAGTTTTTTGGAAGTTTGGCAACCACTTTCAATGAAAGTGATTCTCGTCAGTCTCTGCTTGGGCTACTTCAATGGGAAACAATCCATAGCGATAGAACGTGGAACTACATTATTGTGCCAAGTTTCAAAGAGCTAGCACAAACCGTGTTTGATTTAGAGTTCCACTACATGTATCCATATAGGAGGAAACAGAGTGAAACCTTAACATGAAAACCGTTACTGCAAAGGAACGGGTTTACTTAGAAGAACGAAATTTGGTGAGCCAAGTGGGATTGGTGTACTGATCATTTCCTGCCAGTATCGTCAAGATTGGGTGAAAAAATGTTTGCTGAGATTTCAGGAAACTCGAAGTTTTTGGAAGCTTGGCAACCCCTTTCAATGAAAGTGATTCTCGTCAGTCTCTGTTTGGGGCTACTTCAATAGGACACAAACCTTAGCGATAGAACTTGGAACTACATTATTGTGCCAAGTTTCAAAGAGCTAGCACAAACCGTGTTTGATTTAGAGTTCCAACTACATGTATCCATATAGGAGAAAACAGAGTGAAACCTAAACATGAAAACGGTTACTGCAAAGGAACGGTTTAACCTAGAAGAACGAAATTTCGTGAGCCAAGTGGGACTGGTGTACACATCATTACCTGCAAGTATCATCAAGATTGGGTGAAAAAATGTTTGCTGAGATTTCCGGAAACTCCAAGTTTTTTGGAAACTTGGCAACCCCTTTCAATGAAAGTGATTCTCGTCAGTCTCCGCTTGGGGCTACTTCCATAGGACACAAACCATAGCGATAGAACTTGGAACTACATTATTGTGCCAAGTTTCAAAGAGCTAGCACAAACCGTGTTTGATTTAGAGTTCCAACTACATGTATCCATATAGGGGAAAAGAGAGTGAAACCTTAACATGAAAACGGTTACTGCATAGGAACGGTTTAACCTAGAAGAACGAAATTTGGTGAGCCAAGTGGGACTTTTGTACTCATCATTACCTGCAAGTATCATCAAGATTGGGTGAAAAAATGTTTGCTGAGATTTCCGGAAACTCGAAGTTTTTTGGAAGCTTGGCAACCCCTTTCAATGAAAGTGATTCTCGTCAGTCTCTGCTTGGGGCTACTTCAATAGGACACAAAGCTTAGCGATAGAACTTGGAACTACATTATTGTGCCAAGTTTCAAAGAGCTAGCACAAACCGTGTTTCATTTAGAGTTCCAACTACATGTATCCATAGGAGTAAACAGAGTGAAACCTAAACATGAAAACGGTTCCTGCAAAGGAACGGTTTAACCTAGAAGAACGAATTTTGGTGAGCCAAGTGGGATTGGTGTACTTATCATTACCTGCAAGTATCATCAAGATTGGGTGAAAAAATGTTTGCCGAGATTTCCGGAAACTCGTAGTTTTTTGGAAGCTTGGCAACCCCTTTCAATGAAAGTGATTCTTGTCAGTCTCTACTTGGGCTACTTCAATAGGACACAAACCATAGCTACAGAACTTGGAACTACATTATTGTCGCAAGTTTCAAAGAGCTAGCAGAAACCGTGTTTGATTTACAGTTCCAAATACATGTATCCATGTAGGAGAAAACAGAGTGAAACCTAAACATGTAAATGGTTACTGCAAAGGAACGGTTTAACCTAGAAGAACGAAATTTGGTGAGCCAAGTGGGATTGGTGTACTTATCATTACCTGCAAGTATCATCAAGATTGGGTGAAAAAATGTTTGCTGAGATTTCAGGAAACTCGTAGTTTTTGGACGCTTGGCAACCCCTTTCAATGAAAGTGATTCTTGTCAGTCTCTGCTTGGGGCTACTTCAATAGGAAACAAACCATAGCGATAGAACTTGGAACTACATTATTGTGCCAAGTTTCAAAGAGCTAGCACAAACTGTGTTTGATTTAGAGTTCCAAGTATATGTATCCGTATAGGAGAAAACAGAGTGAAAATTAAACATGAAAACGGTTACTGCAAAGGAACGGTTTAACCTAGAAGAACGAAATTTGGTGAGCCAAGTGGGATTGGTGTACTTATCATTACCTGAAACTATCATCAAGATTGGGTGAAAAAATATTTGCTGAGATTTCAGGAAACTCGTAGTTTTTTGGAAGCTTGGCAACCCCTTTCAATGAAAGTGATTCTCGTCAGTCTCTGCTTGGGGCTACTTCAATTGGACACAAACGATAGCGATAGAACTTAGAACTACATTATTGTGCCAAGTTTAAAAGAGCTAGCACAAACTGTGTTTGATTTAGAGTTCCAACTACATGTATCCGTATACGAGAAAACAGAGTGAAATCTTAACATGAAAACGGTTACTGCATAGGAACGGTTTAACCTAGAAGAACGAAATTTGGTGAGCCAAGTGGGACTGGTGTACTGATCATTACCTGCAAGTATCATCAAGATTGGGTGAAAAAATGTTTGCCGAGATTTCCGGAAACTCGTAGTTTTTTGGAAGCTTGGCAACCCCTTTCAATGAAAGTGATTCTCGTCAGTCTCTGCTTGGGCTACTTCAATGGGACACAATCCATAGCGATAGAACGTTGAACTACATTATTGTTCCAAGTTTCAAAGAGCTAGCACAAACCGTGTTTGATTTAGAGTTCCAACTACATGTATCCATATAGGAGAAAACAGAGTGAAACCTAAACATGAAAACGGTAACTGAAAAAGAACGGTTTAACCTAGAAGAATGAAATTTGGTGGGCCAAGTGGGACTGGTGTACTCATCATTACCTGCAAGTATCATCAAGATTGGGTGAAAAAATGTTTGCTGAGATTTCAGGAAAAACGTAGTTTTTGGAAGCTTGGCAACCCGTTTCAATGAATGTGATTCTCGTCAGTCTCTGCGTTGGGCTAATTCCATAGGACACAAACCATAGCGATTGAACTTGGAACTACATTATTGTGCCAAGTTTCAAAGAGCTAGCAGAAACCATGTTTGATTTAGAGTTCCAACTACATGTATCCATATAGGAGAAAACAGAGTGAAACCTTAACATGAAAACGGTTCCTGCATAGGAACGGTTCTACCTAGAAGAACGAAATTTGGTGAGCCACGTGGGATTGGTGTACTGATCATTACCTGCAAGTATCATCAAGATTGGGTGAAAAAATGTTTGCTGAGATTTCCGGAAACTCGTGGTTTTTTGGAAGCTTGGCAACCCCTTTCAATTAAAGTGATCCTCCTCAGTCTCTGCTTGGGCTACTTCAATGGGACACAATCCATAGCGATAGAACTTGGAACTACATTATTGTGCCAAGTTTCAAAGAGCTAGCACAAACCGTGTTTGATTTAGAATTCCACTACATGTATCCATATAGGAGGAAACAGAGTGAAACCTAAACATGAAAACCGTTACTGCAAAGGAACGGGTTAACTTAGAAGAACGAAATTTGGTGAGCCAAGTGGGATTGGTGTACTGATCATTTCCTGCCAGTATCGTCAAGATTGGGTGAAAAAATGTTTGCTGAGATTTCAGGAAACTCGAAGTTTTTGGAAGCTTGGCAACCCCTTTCAATGAAAGTGATTCTCGTCAGTCTCTGTTTGGGGCTACTTCAATAGGACACAAACCTTAGCGATAGAACTTGGAACTACATTATTGTGCCAAGTTTCAAAGAGCTAGCACAAACCGTGTTTGATTTAGAGTTCCAAATATATGTATCCCTATAGGAGAAAACAGAGTGAAACCTAAACATGAAAACGGTTACTGAAAACGAACGGTTTAACCTAGAAGAACGAAATTTCGTGAGCCAAGTGGGACTGGTGTACTCATCATTACCTGCAAGTATCATCAAGATTGGGTGAAAAAATGTTTGCTGAGATTTCCGGAAACTCCAAGTTTTTTGGAAACTTGGCAACCCCTTTCAATGAAAGTGATTCTCGTCAGTCTCCGCTTGGGGCTACTTCCATAGGACACAAACCATAGCGATAGAACTTGGAACTACATTATTGTGCAAAGTTTCAAAGAGCTAGCACAAACCGTGTTTGATTTAGAGTTCCAAATACATGTATCCATATAGGAGAAAAGAGAGTGAAACCTTAACATGAAAACGGTTACTGCATAGGAACGGTTTAACCTAGAAGAACGAAATTTGGTGAGCCAAGTGCGACTGGTGAACTGATCATTACCTGCAAGTATCATCAAGATTGTGTGAAAAAATGTATGCTGAGATTTCAGGAAACTCGAAGTTTTTTGGAAACTTGGCAACCCCTTTCAATGAAAGTGATTCTCGTCAGTCTCTGCTTGGGGCTACTCCAATAGGACACAAACCTTAGTGATAGAACTTGGACCTACATTATTGTGCCAAGTTTCAAAGAGCTAGCACAAACCGTTTTGATTTAGAGTTCCAAATACATGTATCCATATAGGAGAAAACAGAGTGAAACCTAAACATGAAAATGGTTACTACAAAGGAACGGTTTAACCTAAAAGAACGAAATTTGGTGAGCCAAGTGGGATTGGTGAACTGATCATTACCTGCCAGTATCATCAAGATTGGGTGAAAAAATGTTTGCTGAGATTTCAGGAAACTCGTATTTTTTGGAAGCTTGGCAACCCCTTTCAATGAAAGTGATTCTCGTCAGTCTCTGCGTGGGGCTACTTCCATAGGACACAAACCATAGCGATAGAACTTGGAACTACATTATTGTGCCAAGTTTCAAAGAGCTAGCACAAAAGTGTTTGATTTATTGTTCCAAATACATGTATCCATATAGGAGAAAACAGAGTGAAACCTAAACATGAAAACGGTTACTGCAAACGAACGGTTTAACCTAGAAGAACGAAATTTCGTGAGCCAAGTGGGACTGGTGTACTCATCATTACCTGCAAGTATCATCAAGATTGGGGGAAAAAATGTTTGCTGAGATTTCCGGAAACTCGAAGTTTTTTGGAAACTTGGCAACCAATTTCAATGAAAGTGATTCTCGTCAGTCTCTGCTTGGGGCTACTTCCATAGGACACAAACCATAGCGACAGAACTTGGAACTACATTATTGTGCCAAGTTTCAAAGAGCTAGCACAAACCGTGTTTGATTTAGAGTTCCAACTACATGTATCCATATAGGAGAAAACAGAGTGAAACCTTAACATGAAAACGGTTACTGCATAGGAACGGTTTAACCTAGAAGAACGAAATTTGGTGAGCCAAGTGGGATTGGTGTACTGATCATTTCCTGATATTATCATCAAGATTGGGTGAAAAAATGTTTGCTGATATTTCAGGAAACCCGTAGTTTTTTGGAAGCTTGGCAACCCCTTTCAATGAAAGTCATTCTCGTCAGTCTCTGCTTGGGGCTACTTCAATAGGACACAAAGCTTAGCGATAGAACTTGGAACTACATTATTGTGCCAAGTTTCAAAGAGCTAGCACAAACCGTGTTTGATTTAGAGTTCCAACTACATGTATCCATATAGGAGAAAACAGACTGAAACCTAAACATGAAAACTGTTACTGCAAAGGAACGGTTTAACCTAGAAGAACGAAATTTGGTGAGCCAAGTGGGATTGGTGTACTGATCATTACCTGCAAGTATCATCAAGATTGGGTGAAAAAATGTTTGCTGAGATTTCAGGAAACTCGTAGTTTTTTGGAAGTTTGGCAACCCCTTTCAATGAAAGTGATTCTCGTCAGTCTCTGCTTGGGCTACTTCAATGGGACACAATCCATAGCGATAGAAGTTGGAACTACATTATTGTGCCAAGTTTCAAAGAGCTAGCACAAACCGTGTTTGATTTAGAGTTCCAACTACATGTATCCATATAGGAGAAAACAGAGTGAAACCTAAACATGAAAACGGTTACTGAAAACGAACGGTTTAACCTAGAAGAATGAAATTTGGTGGGCCAAGTGGGACTGGTGTACGCATCATTACCTGCAAGTATCATCAAGATTGGGTGAAAAAAGGTTTGCTGAGATTTCAGGAAACTCGAAGTTTTTGGAAGCTTGGCAAACCCTTTCAATGAAAGTGATTCTCGTCAGTCTCTGCTTGGGGCTACTTCCATAGGACACAAACCATAGCGATAGAACTTGGAACTACATTATTGTGCCAAGTTTCAAAGAGCTAGCACAAACCGTGTTTGATTTAGAGTTCCAAATACATGTATCCATATAGGAGAAAACAGACTGAAACCTAAACATGAAAACTGTTACTGCAAAGGAACGGTTTAACCTAAAAGAACGAAATTTGGTGAGCCAAGTGGGATTGGTGTACTGATCATTACCTGCAAGTATCATCAAGATTGGGTGAAAAAATGTTTGCTGAGATTTCAGGAAACTCATAGATTTTTGGAAGTTTGGCAACCCCTTTCAATGAAAGTGATTCTCGTCAGTCTATGCTTGGGCTACTTCAATGGGAGACAATCCATAGTGATAGAATTTGGAACTACATTATTGTGCCAAGTTTCAAAGAGCTAGCACAAACCGTGTTTGATTTAGAGTTCCAACTACATGTATCCATATAGGAGAAAACAGAGTGAAACCTAAACATGAAAACGGTTACTGAAAAATAACGGTTTAACCTAGAAGAATGAAAGTTGGTGGGCCAAGTGGGACTGGTGTACTCATCATTACCTGCAAGCATCATCAAGATTGGGTGAAAAAATGTTTGCTGAGATTTCAGGAAACACGTTGTTTTTGGAAGCTTGGCAACCCCTTTCAATGAAAGTGATTCTCGTCAGTCTCTGTTTGGGGCTACTTCAATAGGACACAAACCTTAGCGATAGAACTTGGAACTACATTATTTTGCCAAGTTTCAATGAGCTAGCAAAAACTGTGTTTGATTTAGTGTTCCAAATACATGTATCCATATAGGAGAAAACAGAGTGAAACCTAACCATGAAAACGGTTACTGCAAACGAACGATTTAACCTACAAGAACGAAATTTCGAGAGCCAAGTGGGACTTGTGTACTGATCATTACCTGCAAGTATCATCAAGATTGGGTGAAAAAATGTTTGCTGAGACTTCCGGAAACTCGTAGTTTTTTGGAAGCTTGGCAACCCCTTTCAATGAAAGTGATTCTCTCAGTCTGTGCTTGGGGCTACTTCAATAGGACACAAAGCTTAGCGATAGAACGTGGAACTACATTATTGTGCCTAGTTTCAAAGAGCTAGCACAAACCGTGTTTGATTTAGAGTTCCAACTACATGTATCCATATAGGAGAAAACAGACTGAAACCTAAAAATGAAAACTGTTACTGCAAAGGAACGGTTTAACCTAGAAGAACGAAATTTGGTGAGCCAAGTTGGATTGGTGTACTGATCAATACCTGCAAGTATCATCAAGATTGGGTGAAAAAATGTTTGCTGAGATTTCAGGAAACTCGTAGTTTTTTGGAAGTTTGGCAACCCCTTTCAATGAAAGTGATTCTCGTCAGTCTCTGCTTGGGCTACTTCAATGGGACACAATCCATAGCGATAGAACTTGGAACTACATTATTGTGCCAAGTTTCAAAGAGCTAGCACAAACCGTGTTTGATTTAGGGTTCCAACTACATGTATCCATATAGGAGAAAACAGAGTGAAACCTAAACATGAAAACGGATACTGAAAAAGAACGGTTTAACCTAGAAGAATGAAATTTGGTGGGCCAAGTGGGATTGGTGTACTGATCATTACCTGCAAGCATCATCAAGATTGGGTGAAAAAATGTTTGCTGAGATTTCAGGAAACTCGTAGTTTTTGGAAGCTTGGCAACCCCTTTCAATGAAAGTGATTCTCGTCAGTCTCTGCGTGTGGCTACTTCCATAGGACACAAACCTTAGCGATAGAACTTGGAACTACATTATTGTGCCAAGTTTCAAAGAGCTAGCACAAACCGTGTTTGATTTAGAATTCCAAATACATGTATCCATATAGGAGAAAACAGAGTGAAACCTAAACATGAAAACGGTTACTGCAAACGAACGGTTTAACCAAGAAGAACGAAATTTGGTGAGCCAAGTGGGACTGGTGTACTCATCATTACCTGCAAGTATCATCAAGATTGGGTGAAAAAATGTTTGCTGAGATTTCCGGAAACTCGAAGTTTTTGGAAGCTTGGCAACCCCTTTCAATGAAAGTGATTTTCGTCAGTCTCTGCTTGGGGCTACTTCCATAGGACACAAACCATAGCGATAGAACTTGGAACTACATTATTGTGCCAAGTTTCAAAGAGCTAGCAAAAACTGTGTTTGATTTAGAGTTCCAACTACATGTATCCATATAGGAGAAAACAGACTGAAACATAAACATGAAAACGGTTACTGCAAACGAACGGTTTAACCTAGAAGAACGAAATTTGGTGAGCCAAGTGGGACTGGTGTACTCATCATTACCTGCAAGTATCATCAAGATTGGGTGAAAAAATGTTTGCTGAAATTTCCGGAAACTCGAAGTTTTTTGGAAACTTGGCAACCAATTTCAATGAAAGTGATTCTCGTCAGTCTCTGCTTGGGGCTACTTCCATAGGACACAAACCATAGCGATAGAACTTGGAACTACATTATTGTGCCAAGTTTCAAAGAGCTAGCACAAACCGTGTTTGATTTAGAGTTCCAACTACATGTATCCATATAGGAGAAAAGAGAGTGAAACCTTAACATGAAAACGGTTACTGCATAGGAACGGTTTAACCTAGAAGAACGAAATTTGGTGAGCCAAGTAGGATTGGTGTACTGATCATTTCCTGATAGTATCATCAAGATTGGGTGAAAAAATGTTTGCTGATATTTCAGGAAACCCGTAGTTTTTTGGAAGCTTGGCAACCCCTTTCAATGAAAGTGATTCTCGTCAGTCTCTGCTTGGGGCTACTTCAATAGGACACAAAGCTTAGCGATAGAACTTGGAACTACATTATTGTGCCAAGTTTCAAAGAGCTAGCACAAACCGTGTTTGATTTAGAGTTCCAACTACATGTATCCATATAGGAGAAAACAGACTGAAACCTAAACATGAAAACTGTTACTGCAAAGGAACGGTTTAACTTAGAAGAACGAAATTTGGTGAGCCAAGTGGGATTGGTGTACTGATCATTACCTGCAAGTATCATCAAGATTGGGTGAAAAAATGTTTGCTGAGATTTCAGGAAACTCGTAGTTTTTTGGAAGTTCGGCAAAACCTTTCAATGAAAGTGATTCTCGTCAGTCTCTGCTTGGGCTACTTCAATGGGACACAATCCATAGTGATAGAATTTGGAACTACATTATTGTGCCAAGTTTCAAAGAGCTAGCACAAACCGTGTTTGATTTAGAGTTCCAACTACATGTATCCATATAGGAGAAAACAGAGTGAAACCTAAACATGAAAACGGTTACTGAAAAATAACGGTTTAACCTAGAAGAATGAAATTTGGTGGGCCAAGTGGGACTGGTGTACTCATCATTACCTGCAAGCATCATCAAGATTGGGTGAAAAAATGTTTGCTGAGATTTCAGGAAACACGTAGTTTTTGGAAGCTTGGCAACCCCTTTCAATGAAAGTGATTCTCGTCAGTCTCTGTTTGGGGCTACTTCAATAGGACACAAACCTTAGCGATAGAACTTGGAACTACATTATTGTGCCAAGTTTCAAAGAGCTAGCACAAACCGTGTTTGATTTAGAGTTCCAACTACATGTATCCATATAGGAGAAAACAGAGTGAAACCTTAACATGAAAACGGTTACTGCATAGGAAAGGTTTAACCTAGAAGAACGAAGTTTGGTGAGCCAAGTGGGTCTGGTGAACTGATCATTACCTGCAAGTATCATCAAGATTGGGTGAAAAAATGTTTGCTGAGATTTCAGGAAACTCGTAGTTTTTGGAAGCTTGGCAACCCCTTTCAATGAAAGTGATTCTCGTCAGTCTCTGCTTGGGGATACTTCCATAGGACACAAACCACAGCGATAGAACTTGGAACTACATTATTTTGCCAAGTTTCAATGAGCTAGCAAAAACTGTGTTTGATTTAGAGTTCCAAATACATGTATCCATATAGGAGAAAACAGAGTGAAACCTAAACATGAAAACGGTTACTGCAAACGAACGATTTAACCTAGAAGAACGAAATTTGGTGAGCCAAGTGGGACTGGTGAACTGATCATTACCTGCAAGTGTCATCAAGATTGGGTGAAAAAATGTTTGCTGAGATTTCCGGAAACTCGTAGTTTTTTGGAAGCTTGGCAACCCCTTTCAATGAAAGTGATTCTCCTCTGTCTCTGCTTGGGGCTACTTCAACAGGACACAAAGCTTAGCGATAGAACGTGGAACTACATTATTGTGCCAAGTTTCAAAGAGCTAGCACAAACCGTGTTTGATTTAGAGTTCCAACTACATGTATCCATATAGAAGAAAACAGACTGAAACCTACACATGAAAACTGTTACTGCAAAGGAACGGTTTAACCTAGAAGAATGAAATTTGGTGAGCCAAGTGGGATTGGTGTACTGATCATTACCTGCAAGTATCATCAAGATTGGGTGAAAAAATGTTTTATGAGATTTCAGGGAACTCGTAGTTTTTTGGAAGTTTGGCAACCCCTTTCAATGAAAGTGATTCTCGTCAGTCTCTGCTTGGGCTACTTCAATGGGAAACAATCCATAGCGATAGAACGTGGAACTACATTATTGTGCCAAGTTTCAAAGAGCTAGCACAAACCGTGTTTGATTTAGAGTTCCACTACATGTATCCATATAGGAGGAAACAGAGTGAAACCTTAACATGAAAACCGTTACTGCAAAGGAACGGGTTTACTTAGAAGAACGAAATTTGGTGAGCCAAGTGGGATTGGTGTACTGATCATTTCCTGCCAGTATCGTCAAGATTGGGTGAAAAAATGTTTGCTGAGATTTCAGGAAACTCGAAGTTTTTGGAAGCTTGGCAACCCCTTTCAATGAAAGTGATTCTCGTCAGTCTCTGTTTGGGGCTACTTCAATAGGACACAAACCTTAGCGATAGAACTTGGAACTACATTATTGTGCCAAGTTTCAAAGAGCTAGCACAAACCGTGTTTGATTTAGAGTTCCAACTACATGTATCCATATAGGAGAAAACAGAGTGAAACCTAAACATGAAAACGGTTACTGCAAAGGAACGGTTTAACCTAGAAGAACGAAATTTCGTGAGCCAAGTGGGACTGGTGTACACATCATTACCTGCAAGTATCATCAAGATTGGGTGAAAAAATGTTTGCTGAGATTTCCGGAAACTCCAAGTTTTTTGGAAACTTGGCAACCCCTTTCAATGAAAGTGATTCTCGTCAGTCTCCGCTTGGGGCTACTTCCATAGGACACAAACCATAGCGATAGAACTTGGAACTACATTATTGTGCCAAGTTTCAAAGAGCTAGCACAAACCGTGTTTGATTTAGAGTTCCAACTACATGTATCCATATAGGGGAAAAGAGAGTGAAACCTTAACATGAAAACGGTTACTGCATAGGAACGGTTTAACCTAGAAGAACGAAATTTGGTGAGCCAAGTGGGACTTTTGTACTCATCATTACCTGCAAGTATCATCAAGATTGGGTGAAAAAATGTTTGCTGAGATTTCCGGAAACTCGAAGTTTTTTGGAAGCTTGGCAACCCCTTTCAATGAAAGTGATTCTCGTCAGTCTCTGCTTGGGGCTACTTCAATAGGACACAAAGCTTAGCGATAGAACTTGGAACTACATTATTGTGCCAAGTTTCAAAGAGCTAGCACAAACCGTGTTTGATTTAGAGTTCCAACTACATGTATCCATAGGAGTAAACAGAGTGAAACCTAAACATGAAAACGGTTCCTGCAAAGGAACGGTTTAACCTAGAAGAACGAATTTTGGTGAGCCAAGTGGGATTGGTGTACTTATCATTACCTGCAAGTATCATCAAGATTGGGTGAAAAAATGTTTGCCGAGATTTCCGGAAACTCGTAGTTTTTTGGAAGCTTGGCAACCCCTTTCAATGAAAGTGATTCTTGTCAGTCTCTACTTGGGCTACTTCAATAGGACACAAACCATAGCTACAGAACTTGGAACTACATTATTGTCGCAAGTTTCAAAGAGCTAGCAGAAACCGTGTTTGATTTACAGTTCCAAATACATGTATCCATGTAGGAGAAAACAGAGTGAAACCTAAACATGTAAATGGTTACTGCAAAGGAACGGTTTAACCTAGAAGAACGAAATTTGGTGAGCCAAGTGGGATTGGTGTACTTATCATTACCTGCAAGTATCATCAAGATTGGGTGAAAAAATGTTTGCTGAGATTTCAGGAAACTCGTAGTTTTTGGACGCTTGGCAACCCCTTTCAATGAAAGTGATTCTTGTCAGTCTCTGCTTGGGGCTACTTCAATAGGAAACAAACCATAGCGATAGAACTTGGAACTACATTATTGTGCCAAGTTTCAAAGAGCTAGCACAAACTGTGTTTGATTTAGAGTTCCAAGTATATGTATCCGTATAGGAGAAAACAGAGTGAAAATTAAACATGAAAACGGTTACTGCAAAGGAACGGTTTAACCTAGAAGAACGAAATTTGGTGAGCCAAGTGGGATTGGTGTACTTATCATTACCTGAAACTATCATCAAGATTGGGTGAAAAAATATTTGCTGAGATTTCAGGAAACTCGTAGTTTTTTGGAAGCTTGGCAACCCCTTTCAATGAAAGTGATTCTCGTCAGTCTCTGCTTGGGGCTACTTCAATTGGACACAAACGATAGCGATAGAACTTAGAACTACATTATTGTGCCAAGTTTAAAAGAGCTAGCACAAACTGTGTTTGATTTAGAGTTCCAACTACATGTATCCGTATACGAGAAAACAGAGTGAAATCTTAACATGAAAACGGTTACTGCATAGGAACGGTTTAACCTAGAAGAACGAAATTTGGTGAGCCAAGTGGGACTGGTGTACTGATCATTACCTGCAAGTATCATCAAGATTGGTTGAAAAAATGTTTGCCGAGATTTCCGGAAACTCGTAGTTTTTTGGAAGCTTGGCAACCCCTTTCAATGAAAGTGATTCTCGTCAGTCTCTGCTTGGGCTACTTCAATGGGACACAATCCATAGCGATAGAACGTTGAACTACATTATTGTTCCAAGTTTCAAAGAGCTAGCACAAACCGTGTTTGATTTAGAGTTCCAACTACATGTATCCATATAGGAGAAAAGAGAGTGAAACCTTAACATGAAAACGGTTACTGCATAGGAACGGTTTAACCTAGAAGAACGAAATTTGGTGAGCCAAGTAGGATTGGTGTACTGATCATTTCCTGATAGTATCATCAAGATTGGGTGAAAAAATGTTTGCTGAGATTTCAGGAAACTCGAAGTTTTTGGAAGCTTGGCAACCCCTTTCAATGAAAGTGATTCTCGTCAGTCTCTGCTTGGGGCTACTTCAATAGGACACAAACCTTAGTGATAGAACTTGGAACTACATTATTGTGCCAAGTTTCAAAGAGCTAGCACAAACCGTGTTTGATTTAGAGTTCCGAATACATGTATCCATATAGGAGAAAACAGAGTGAAACCTAAACATGTAAATGGTTACTACAAAGGAACGGTTTAACCTAGAAGAACGAAATTTGGTGAGCCAAGTGGGATTGGTGAACTGATCATTACCTACCAGTATCATCAAGATTGGGTGAAAAAATGTTTGCTGAGATTTCCGGAAACTCGTAGTTTTTTGGAAGCTTGGCAACCCCTTTCAATGAAAGTGATTCTCCTCAGTCTCTGCTTGGGCTACTTCAATGGGACACAATCCATAGCGATAGAACTTAGAACTACATTATTGTGCCAAGTTTCAAAGAGCTAGCACAAACCGTGTTTGATTTAGAGTTCCACTACATGTATCCATATAGGAGGAAACAGAGTGAAACCTAAACATGAAAACCATTACTGCAAAGGAACGGGTTTACTTAGAAGAACGAAATTTGGTGAGCCAAGTGGGATTGGTGTCCTGATCATTTCCTGCCAGTATCGTCAAGATTGGGTGAAAAAATGTTTGCTGAGATTTCAGGAAACTCGAAGTTTTTGGAAGCTTGGCAACCCCTTTCAATGAAAGTGATTCTCGTCAGTCTCTGTTTGGGGCTACTTCAATAGGACAAAAACCTTAGTGATAGAACTTGGAACTACATTATTGTGCCAAGTTTCAAAGAGCTAGCACAAACCGTGTTTGATTTAGAGTTCCAAATACATGTATCCATATAGGAGAAAACAGAGTGAAAACTAAACATGAAAACGGTTACTGCAAAGGAACGGTTTAACCTAGAAGAACGAAATTTCGTGAACCAAGTGGGACTGGTGTACTCATCATTACCTGCAAGTATCATCAAGATTGGGTGAAAAAATTTTTGCTGAGATTTCCGGAAACTCCAAGTTTTTTGGAAACTTGGCAACCCCTTTCAATAAAAGTGATTCTCGTCAGTCTCCGCTTGGGGCTACTTCCATAGGACACAAACCATAGCGATAGAACTTGGAACTACATTATTGTGCCAAGTTTCAAAGAGCTAGCACAAACCGTGTTTGATTTAGAGTTCCAACTACATGTATCCATATAGGAGAAAACAGACTGAAACCTAAACATGAAAACTGTTACTGCAAAGGAACGGTTTAACCTAGAAGAACAAAATTTGGTGAGCCAAGTGGGATTGGTGTACTGATCATTACCTGCCAGTATCATCAAGATTGGGTGAAAAAATGTTTGCTGAGATTTCAGGAAACTCATAGTTTTTTGGAAGTTTGGCAACCCCTTTCAATGAAAGTGATTCTCGTCAGTCTCTGCTTGGGCTACTTCAATGGGACACAATCCATAGCGATAGAATTTGGAACTACATTATTGTGCCAAGTTTCAAAGAGCTAGCACAAACCGTGTTTGATTTAGAGTTCCAACTACATGTATCCATATAGGAGAAAACAGAGTGAAACCTAAACATGAAAACGTTTACTGAAAAATAACGGTTTAACCTAGAAGAACGAAATTTCGTGAGCCAAGTGGGACTGGTGTACTCATCATTATCTGCAAGTATCATCAAGATTGGGTGAAAAAATGTTTGCTGAGATTTCCGGAAACTCGAAGTTTTTTGGAAACTTGGCAACCAATTTCAATGAAAGTGATTCTCGTCAGTCTCTGCTTGGGGCTACTTCCATAGGACACAAACCATAGCGATAGAACTTGGAACTACATTATTGTGCCAAGTTTCAAAGAGCTAGCACAAACCGTGTTTGATTTAGAGTTCCAACTACATGTATCCATATAGGAGAAAAGAGAGTGAAACCTTAACATGAAAACGGTTACTGCATAGGAACGGTTTAACCTAGAAGAACGAAATTTGGTGAGCCAAGTGGGATTGGTGTACTGATCATTTCCTGATAGTATCATCAAGATTGGGTGAAAAAATGTTTGCTGATATTTCAGGAAACCCGTAGTTTTTTGGAAGCTTGGCAACCCCTTTCAATGAAAGTGATTCTCGTCAGTCTCTGCTTGGGGCTACTTCAATAGGACACAAAGCTTAGCGATAGTACTTGGAACTACATTATTGTGCCAAGTTTCAAAGAGCTAGCACAAACCGTGTTTGATTTAGAGTTCCAACTACATGTATCCATATAGGAGAAAAGAGAGTGAAACCTTAACATGAAAACGGTTACTGCATAGGAACGGTTTAACCTAGAAGAACGAAATTTGGTGAGCCAAGTGGGACTGGTGTACTGATCATTACCTGCAAGTATCATCAAGATTGGGTGAAAAAATGTTTGCCGAGATTTCCGGAAACTCGTAGTTTTTTGGAAGCTTGGCAACCCCTTTCAATGAAAGTGATTCTCGTCAGTCTCTGCTTGGGCTACTTCAATGGGACACAATCCATAGCGATAGAACTTTGAACTACATTATTGTTCCAAGTTTCAAAGAGCTAGCACAAACCGTGTTTGATTTAGAGTTCCAACTACATGTATCCATAGGAGTAAACAGAGTGAAACCTAAACATGAAAACGGTTCCTGCAAAGGAACGGTTTAACCTAGAAGAACGAATTTTGGTGAGCCAAGTGGGATTGGTGTACTTATCATTACCTGCAAGTATCATCAAGATTGGGTGAAAAAATGTTTACCGAGATTTCCGGAAACTCGTAGTTTTTTGGAAGCTTGGCAACCCCTTTCAATGAAAGTGATTCTTGTCAGTCTCTGCTTGGGGCTACTTCAATAGGACACAAACCATAGCTACAGAACTTGGAACTACATTATTGTCGCAAGTTTCAAAGAGCTAGCAGAAACCGTGTTTGATTTACAGTTCCAAATACATGTATCCATGTAGGAGAAAACAGAGTGAAACCTAAACATGTAAATGGTTACTGCAAAGGAACGGTTCAACCTAGAAGAACGAAATTTGGTGAGCCAAGTGGGATTGGTGTACTTATCATTACCTGCAAGTATCATCAAGATTGGGTGAAAAAATGTTTGCTGAGATTTCAGGAAACTCGTAGTTTTTGGACGCTTGGCAACCCCTTTCAATGAAAGTGATTCTTGTCAGTCTCTGCTTGGGGCTACTTCAATAGGACACAAACCATAGCGATAGAACTTGGAACTACATTATTGTGGCAAGTTTCAAAGAGCTAGCACAAACTGTGTTTGATTTAGAGTTCCAAGTATATGTATCCGTATAGGAGAAAACAGAGTGAAAATTAAACATGAAAACGGTTACTGCAAAGGAACGGTTTAACCTAGAAGAACGAAATTTGGTGAGCCAAGTGGGATTGGTGTACTTATCATTACCTGAAACTATCATCAAGATTGGGTGAAAATATATTTGCTGAGATTTCAGGAAACTCGTAGTATTTTGGAAGCTTGGCAACCCCTTTCAATGAAAGTGATTCTCGTCAGTCTCTGCTTGGGGCTACTTCAATAGGACACAAACGATAGCGATAGAACTTAGAACTACATTATTGTGCCAAGTTTAAAAGAGCTAGCACAAACTGTGTTTGATTTAGAGTTCCAACTACATGTATCCGTATACGAGAAAACAGAGTGAAATCTTAACATGAAAACGGTTACTGCATAGGAACGGTTTAACCTAGAAGAACGAAATGTGGTGAGCCAAGTGGGACTGGTGTACTGATCATTACCTGCAAGTATCATCAAGATTGGGTGAAAAAATGTTTGCCGAGATTTCCGGAAACTCGTAGTTTTTTGGAAGCTTGGCAACCCCTTTCAATGAAAGTGATTCTCGTCAGTCTCTGCTTGGGCTACTTCAATGGGACACAATCCATAGCGATAGAACGTTGAACTACATTATTGTTCCAAGTTTCAAAGAGCTAGCACAAAACGTGTTTGATTTAGAGTTCCAACTACATGTATCCATAGGAGTAAACAGAGTGAAACCTAAACATGAAAACGGTTCCTGCAAAGGAACGGTTTAACCTAGAAGAACGAATTTTGGTGAGCCAAGTGGGATTGGTGAACTGATCATTACCTGCCAGTATCATCAAGATTGGGTGAAAAAATATTTGCTGAGATTTCAGGAAACTCGTAGTTTTTGGAAGCTTGGCAACCCCTTTCAATGAAAGTGATTCTCGTCAGTCTCTGCTTGGGCTACTTCCATAGGACACAAACCATAGCCATAGAACTTGGAACTACATTATTGTGCCAAGTTTCAAAGAGCTAGCACAAACCGTGTTTGATTTAGAGTTCCAACAACATGTATCCATATAGGAGAAAAGAGAGTGAAACCTTAACATGAAAACGGTTACTGCATAGGAACGGTTTAACCTAGAAGAACGAAATTTCGTGAGCCAAGTGGGACTGGTGTACTGATCATTACCTGCCAGTATCATCAAGATTGGGTGAAAAAATGTTTGCCGAGATTTCCGGAAACTCGTAGTTTTTTGGAAGCTTGGCAACCCCTTTCAATGAAAGTGATTCTCGTCAGTCTCTGCTTGGGCTACTTCAATGGGACACAATCCATAGCGATAGAACTTTGAACTACATTATTGTTCCAAGTTTCAAAGAGCTAGCACAAACCGTGTTTGTTTTAGAGTTCCAACTACATGTATCCATAGGAGTAAACAGAGTGAAACCTAAACATGAAAACGGTTCCTGCAAAGGAACGGTTTAACCTAGAAGAACGAATTTTGGTGAGCCAAGTGGGATTGGTGAACTGATCATTACCTGCCAGTATCATCAAGATTGGGTGAAAAAATGTTTGCTGAGATTTCAGGAAACTCGTAGTTTTTGGATTCTTGGCAACCCCTTTCAATGAAAGTGGTTCTCTTCAGACTCTGCTTGGGGATACTTCAATAGGACACAAACCATAGCGATAGAACTTGGAACTACATTATTGTGGCAAGTTTCAAAGAGCTAGCAGAAACCGTGTTTGATTTAGAGTTCCAAATACATGTATCCATGTAGGAGAAAACAGAGTGAAACCTAAACATGAAAACGGTTCCTGCAAAGGAACGGTTTAACCTAGAAAACGAAATTCGGTGAGCCAAGTGGGACTGGTGTACTGATCATTACTTGCCAGTATCATCAATATTGGGTGAAAAAACGTTTGCTGAGATTTCAGGAAACTCGTAGTTTTTAGAAGCTTGGCAACCCCTTTCAATGAATGTGATTCTCGTCAGTCTCTGCTTGGGGCTACTTCAAAAGGACACAAACCATAGCGATAGAACTTGGACTACACTATTGTGCCAAGTTTCAAAGAGCTAGCACACACCGTGTTTGATTTAGAGTTCCAACTACATGTATCCATATAGGAGAAAAGAGAGTGAAACCTTAACATGAAAACGGTTACTGCATAGGAACGGTTTAACCTAGAAGAACGAAATTTGGTGAGCCAAGTGGGACTGGTGTACTGATCATTACCTGGAAGTATCATCAAGATTGGGTGAAAAAGTGTTTGCTGAGATTTCAGGAAACTCGTAGTTTCTTGGAAGCTTGGCAACCCCTTTCAATGAAAGTGATTCTCGTCAGTCTCTGCTTGGGGCTACTTCAATAGGACACAAACCATTGCGATAGAACTTGGAACTACATTATTGTGCCAAGTTTCAAAGAGCTAGCACAAACTGTGTTTGATTTAGAGTTCCAAATACATGTATCCATATAGGAGAAAAGAGAGTGAAACCTAAACATGAAAACGGTTACTGCAAACAAACGGTTTAACCTAGAAGAACGAAATTTCGTGAGCCAAGTGGGACTGGTGTACTCATCATTACCTGCTAGTATCATCAAGATTGGGTGAAAAAATGTTTGCTGAGATTTCCGGAAACTCCAAGTTTTTAGGAAACTTGGCAACCCCTTTCAATGAAAGTGATTCTCGTCAGTCTCTGCTTGGGGCTACTTCCATAAGACACCAACCGTAGCGATAGAACTTGGAACTACATTATTGTGCCGAGTTTCAAAGAGCTAGCACAAACCGTGTTTGATTTAGAGTTCCAAATACATGTATCCATATAGGAGAAAACAGAGTGAAACCTTAACATGAAAACGGTTACTGCATAGGAACGGTTTAACCTAGAAGAATGAAATTTGGTGAGCCAAGTGGGACTGGTGTTCTGATCATTACCTGCAAGTATCATCAAGATTGGGTGAAAAAATGTTTGCTGAGATTTCAGGAAACTCGTAGTTTTTTGGAAGCTTGGCAACCCCTATCAATGAAAGTGATTCTCGTCAGTCTCTGCTTGGGCTACTTCAATGGGACACAAACCATAGCGATAGAACTTGGAACTACATTATTGTGCAAAGTTTCAAAGAGCTAGGACAAACTGTGTTTGATTTAGAGTTCCAATTATATGTATCCATACAAGAGAAAACAGACTGAAACCTAAACATGAAAACGGTTACTGCAAAGGAACGGTTTAACCTAGAAGAACGAAATTTGGTGAGCCAAGTGGGATTGGTGTACTTATCATTACCTGAAAGTATCATCAAGTTTGTGTTAAAAAATGTTTGCTGAGATTTCAGGAAACTCGTAGTTTTTGGAAGCTTGGCAACCCCTTTCAATGAAAGTGATTCTCCTCAGTCTCTGCTTGGGGCTACTTCAATAGGACACAAACCATAGCGATAGAACTTGGAACTACATTATTTTGCCACGTTTCAAAGAGCTAGCACAAACTGTGTTTGATTTTGAGTTCCAAATACATGTATCCATATAGGAGAAAACAGAGTGAAACCTAAACATGAAAACGGTTTCTGCAAAGGAACGGTTTAACCTAGAAGAACGAAATTTGGTGAGCCAAGTGGGATTGGAGAACTGATCATTACCTGCCAGTATCATCAAGATTGGGTGAAAAAATGTTTGCTGAGATTTCAGGAAACTCGTAATTTTTGGAAACTTGGCAACCCCTTTCAATGAATGTGATTCTCGTCCGTCTCTGCTTGGGCTACTTCCATAGGACACAAACCATGGCGATAGAACTTGGAACTACATTATTGTGCCAAGTTTCAAAGAGCTAGCACAAACCGTGTTTGATTTAGAGTTCCAACTACATGTATCCATATAGGAGAAAACAGAGTGAAACCTTAACATGAAAACGGTTACTGCATAGGAACGGTTTAACCTAGAAGAACGAAATTTTTGAGCCAACTGGGACTGGTGAACTGATCATTACCTGAAAGTATCATCAAGATTGGGTGAAAAAATGTTTGCTGAGATTTCAGGATACTCGTAGTTTTTGGAAGCTTGGCAACCCCTTTCAATGAAAGTGATTCTCGTCAGTCTCTGCTTGGGGCTACTTCAATAGGACACAAACCTTAGCGATAGAACTTGGAACTAAATTATTGTGCCAAGTTTCAAAGAGCTAGCACAAACCGTGTTTGATTTAGAGTTCCAACTATATGTATCCATATAGGAGAAAACAGAGTGAAACCTAAACATGAAAACGGTTACTGCAAAGGAACGGTTTAACCTAGAAGAACGAAATTTGGTGAGCCAAGTGGGATTGGTGTACTTATCATTACCTGAAAGTATCATCAAGATTGGGGGAAAAGATGTTTGCTGAGATTTCAGGAAACTCGTAGTTTTTAAAAGCTTGGCAACCCCTTTCAATGAAAGTGATTCTCGTCAGTCTGTGCTTGGGCCTACTTAAAGAGGACACAAACCATAGCGATAGAACTTGGAACTACATTATTGTGCCAAGTTTCAAAGAGCTAGCACAAACTGTGTTTGATTTAGAGTTCCAAATACATGTATCCATATAGGAGAAAACAAAGTGAAAACTAAACATGAAAACAGTTACTGCAAAGGAACGATTTAACCTAGAAGAACGAAATTTGGTGAGCCAAGTGGGATTGGTGTACTTATAATTACCTGAAAGTATCATCAAGATTGGGTGAAAAAATGTTTGCTGAGATTTCAGGAAACTCGTAGTTTTTGGAAGCTTGGCAACCCCTTTCAATGAAAGTGATTCTCGTCAGTCTCTGCTTGGGCTACTTCCATAGGACACAAACCATAGCCATAGAACTTGGAACTACATTATTGTGCCAAGTTTCAAAGAGCTAGCACAAACCGTGTTTGATTTATAGTTCAACGACATGTATCCATATAGGAGAAAAGAGAGTGAAACCTTAACATGAAAACGGTTACAGAATAGGAACGGTTTAACCTAGAAGAACGAAATTTGGTGAGCCAAGTGGGACTGGTGTACTGATCATTACCTGCAAGTATCATCAAGATTGGTTGAAAAAATGTTTGCCGAGATTTCCGGAAACTTGTAGTTTTTTGGAAGCTTGGCAACCCCTTTCAATGAAAGTGATTCTCGTCAGTCTCTGCTTGGGCTACTTCAATGGGACACAATCCATAGCGATAGAACTTTGAACTACATTATTGTTCCAAGTTTCAAAGAGCTAGCACAAACCGTGTTTGATTTAGAGTTCCAAATACATGTATCCATAGGAGTAAACAGAGTGAAACCTAAACATGAAAACGGTTCCTGCAAAGGAACGGTTTAACCTAGAAGAACGAATTTTGGTGAGCCAAGTGGGATTGGTGACCTGATCATTACGTGCCAGTATCATCAAGATTGGGTGAAAAAATGTTTCCTGAGATTTCAGGAAACTCGTAGTTTTTGGAAGCTTGGCAACCCCTTTCAATGAAAGTGGTTCTCTTCAGACTCTGCTTGGGGATACTTCAATAGGACACAAACCATAGCGAAGGAACTTGGAACTACATTATTGTGGCAAGTTTCAAAGAGCTAGCAGAAACCGTGTTTGATTTAGAGTTCTAAATACATGTATCCATGTAGGAGAAAACAGAGTGAAACCTAAACATGAAAACGGTTCCTGCAAAGGAACGGTTTAACCTAGAAGAACGAATTTTGGTGAGCCAAGTGGGACTGGTGACCTGATCATTACGTGCCAGTATCATCAAGATTGGGTGAAAAAATGTTTGCTGAGATTTCAGGAAACTCGTAGTTTTTGGAAACTTGGCAACCCCTTTCAATGAATGTGATTCTCGTCAGTCTCTGCTTGGGGCTACTTCAAAAGGACACAAACCATAGCGATAGAACTTGGACTACACTATTGTGCCAAGTTTCAAAGAGCTAGCACACACCGTGTTTGATTTAGAGTTCCAACTACATGTATCCATATAGGAGAAAAGAGAGTGAAACCTTAACATGAAAAGGGTTACTGCATAGGAACGGTTTAACCTAGAAGAACGAAATTTGGTGAGCCAAGTGGGACTGGTGTACTGATCATTACCTGCTAGTATCATCAAGATTGGGTGAAAAAATGTTTGCTGAGATTTCCGTAAACTCGAAGTTTTTTGGAAACTTGGCAACCCCTTTCAATGAAAGTGATTCTCGTCAGTCTCTGCTTGGGGCTACTTCCATAAGACACAAACCATAGCGATAGAACATGGAACTACATTATTGTGCCGAGTTTCAAATAGCTAGCACAAACCGTGTTTGATTTAGAGTTCCAACTACATGTATCCATATAGGAGAAAAGAGAGTGAAACCTTAACATGAAAACTGTTACTGCATAGGAACGGTTTAACCTAGAAGAACGAAATTTGGTGAGCCAAGTGGGACTGGTGTTCTGATCATTACCTGCAAGTATCATCAAGATTGGGTGAAAAAATGTTTGCTGAGATTTCAGGAAACTCGTAGTTTTTGGAAGCTTGGCAACCCCTTTCAATGAATGTGATTCTCGTCAGTCTCTGCTTGGGGCTACTTCAAAAGGACACAAACCATAGCGATAGAACTTGGACTACACTATTGTGCCAAGTTTCAAAGAGCTAGCACACACCGTGTTTGATTTAGAGTTCCAACTACATGTATCCATATAGGAGAAAAGAGAGTGAAACCTTAACATGAAAAGGGTTACTGCATAGGAACGGTTTAACCTAGAAGAACGAAATTTGGTGAGTCAAGTGGGACTGGTGTACTGATCATTACCTGCTAGTATCATCAAGATTGGGTGAAAAAATGTTTGCTGAGATTTCCGTAAACTCGAAGTTTTTTGGAAACTTGGCAACCCCTTTCAATGAAAGTGATTCTCGTCAGTCTCTGCTTGGGGCTACTTCCATAAGACACAAACCATAGCGATAGAACATGGAACTACATTATTGTGCCGAGTTTCAAATAGCTAGCACAAACCGTGTTTGATTTAGAGTTCCAACTACATGTATCCATATAGGAGAAAAGAGAGTGAAACCTTAACATGAAAACTGTTACTGCATAGGAACGGTTTAACCTAGAAGAACGAAATTTGGTGAGCCAAGTGGGACTGGTGTTCTGATCATTACCTGCAAGTATCATCAAGATTGGGTGAAAAAATGTTTGCTGAGATTTCCGGAAACTCGTAGTTTTTTGGAAGCTTGGCAACCCCTATCAATGAAAGTGATTCTCGTCAGTCTCTGCTTGGGCTACTTCAATGGGACACAAACCATAGCGATAGAACTTGGAACTACATTATTGTGCAAAGTTTCAAAGAGCTAGCACAAACTGTGTTTGATTTAGAGTTCCAATTATATGTATCCATACAAGAGAAAACAGAGTGAAACCTAAACATGAAAACGGTTACTGCAAAGGAACGGTTTAACCTAGAAGAACGAAATTTGGTGAGCCAAGTGGGATTGGTGAACTGATCATTACCTGCCAGTATCATCAAGATTGGGGGAAAAATGTTTGCTGAGATTTCAGGAAACTCGTAGTTTTTGGAAGCTTGGCAACCCCTTTCAATGAATGTGATTCTCGTCCGTCTCTGCTTGGGCTACTTCCATAGGACACAAACCATAGCCATAGAACTTGGAACTACATTATTGTGCCAAGTTTCAAAGAGCTAGCACAAACCGTGTTTGATTTAGAGTTCCAACTACATGTATCCATATAGGAGAAAAGAGAGTGAAACCTTAACATGAAAACGGTTACAGAATAGGAACGGTTTAACCTAGAAGAACGAAATTTGGTGAGCCAAGTGGGACTGGTGTACTGATCATTACTGCAAGTATCATCAAGATTGGTTGAAAAAATGTTTGCCGAGATTTCCGGAAACTCGTAGTTTTTTGGAAGCTTGGCAACCCCTTTCAATGAAAGTGATTCTCGTCAGTCTCTGCTTGGGCTACTTCAATGGGACACAATCCATAGCGATAGAACTTTGAACTACATTATTGTTCCAAGTTTCAACGAGCTAGCACAAACCGTGTTTGATTTAGAGTTCCAAATACATGTATCCATAGGAGTAAACAGAGTGAAACCTAAACATGAAAACGGTTCCTGCAAAGGATCGGTTTAACCTAGAAGAACGAATTTTGGTGAGCCAAGTGGGATTGGTGACCTGATCATTACGTGCCAGTATCATCAAGATTGGGTGAAAAAATGTTTCCTGAGATTTCAGGAAACTCGTAGTTTTTGGAAGCTTGGCAACCCCTTTCAATGAAAGTGGTTCTCTTCAGACTCTGCTTGGGGATACTTCAATAGGACACAAACCATAGCGATAGAACTTGGAACTACATTATTGTGGCAAGTTTCAAAGAGCTAGCAGAAACCGTGTTTGATTTAGAGTTCTAAATACATGTATCCATGTAGGAGAAAACAGAGTGAAACCTAAACATGAAAACGGTTCCTGCAAAGGAACGGTTTAACGTAGAAGAACGAAATTCAGTGAGCCAAGTGGGACTGGTGTACTGATCATTACTTGCCAGTATCATCAATACTGGGTGAAAAAATGTTTGCTGAGATTTCAGGAAACTCGTAGTTTTTGGAAGCTTGGCAACCCCTTTCAATGAATGTGATTCTCGTCAGTCTCTGCTTTGGGCTACTTCAAAAGGACACAAACCATAGCGATAGAACTTGGACTACACTATTGTGCCAAGTTTCAAAGAGCTAGCACACACCGTGTTTGATTTAGAGTTCCAACTACATGTATCCATATAGGAGAAAAGAGAGTGAAACCTTAACATGAAAAGGGTTACTGCATAGGAACGGTTTAACCTAGAAGAACGAAATTTGGTGAGCCAAGTGGGACTGGTGTACTGATCATTACCTGCCAGTATCATTAAGATTGGGTGAAAAAGTGTTTTCTGAGATTTCAGGAAACTCGTAGTTTCTTGGAAGCTTGGCAACCCCTTTCAATGAACGTGATGCTCGTCAGTCTCTGCTTGGGGCTACTTCAATAGGATGTAAACCATTGCGATAGAACTTGGAACTACATTATTGTGCCAAGTTTCAAAGAGCTAGCACAAACCGTGTTTGATTTAGAGTTCCAAATACATGTATCCATATAGGAGAAAAGAGAGTGAAACCTAAACATGTAAACGGTTACTACAAACAAACGGTTTAACCTAGAAGAACGAAATTTCGTGAGCCAAGTGGGACTGGTGTACTCATCATTACCTGCTAGTATCATCAAGATTGGGTGAAAAAATGTTTGCTGAGATTTCCGGAAACTCGAAGTTTTTTGGAAACTTGTCAACCCCTTTCAATGAAAGTGATTCTCGTCAGTCTCTGCTTGGGGCTACTTCCATAAGACACAAACCATAGCGATAGAACTTGGAACTACATTATTGTGCCGAGTTTCAAAGAGCTAGCACAAACCGTGTTTGATTTAGAGTTCCAACTACATGTATCCATATAGGAGAAAAGAGAGTGAAACCTTAACATGAAAACGGTTACTGCATAGGAACGGTTTAACCTAGAAGAACGAAATTTGGTGAGCCAAGTGGGACTGGTGTTCTGATCATTACCTGCAAGTATCATCAAGATTGGGTGAAAAAATGTTTGCTGAGATTTCCGGAAACTCGTAGTTTTTTGGAAGCTTGGCAACCCCTATCAATGAAAGTGATTCTCGTCAGTCTCTGCTTGGGCTATTTCAATGGGACACAAACCATAGCGATAGAACTTGGAACTACATTATTGTGCAAAGTTTCAAAGAGCTAGCACCAACTGTGTTTGATTTAGAGTTCCAATTATATGTATCCATACAAGAGAAAACAGAGTGAAACCTAAACATGAAAACGGTTACTGCAAAGGAACGGTTTAACCTAGAAGAACGAAATTTGGTGAGCCAAGTGGGATTGGTGTACTTATCATTACCTGAAAGTATCATCAAGATTGTGTTAAAAAATGTTTGCTGAGATTTCAGGAAACTCGTAGTTTTTGGAAGCTTGGCAACCCCTTTCAATGAATGTGATTCTCGTCCGTCTCTGCTTGGGCTACTTCCATAGGACACAAACCATAGCCATAGAACTTGGAACTACATTATTGTGCCAAGTTTCAAAGAGCTAGCACAAACCGTGTTTGATTTAGAGTTCCAACTACATGTATCCATATAGGAGAAAAGAGAGTGAAACCTTAACATGAAAACGGTTACAGAATAGGAACGGTTTAACCTAGAAGAACGAAATTTGGTGAGCCAAGTGGGACTGGTGTACTGATCATTACCTGCAAGTATCATCAAGATTGGTTGAAAAAATGTTTGCCGAGATTTCCGGAAACTCGTAGTTTTTTGGAAGCTTGGCAACCCCTTTCAATGAAAGTGATTCTCGTCAGTCTCTGCTTGGGCTACTTCAATGGGACACAATCCATAGCGATAGAACTTTGAACTACATTATTGTTCCAAGTTTCAAAGAGCTAGCACAAACCGTGTTTGATTTAGAGTTCCAAATACATGTATCCATAGGAGTAAACAGAGTGAAACCTAAACATGAAAACGGTTCCTGCAAAGGATCGGTTTAACCTAGAAGAACGAATTTTGGTGAGCCAAGTGGGATTGGTGACCTGATCATTACGTGCCAGTATCATCAAGATTGGGTGAAAAAATGTTTCCTGAGATTTCAGGAAACTCGTAGTTTTTGGAAGCTTGGCAACCCCTTTCAATGAAAGTGGTTCTCTTCAGACTCTGCTTGGGGCTACTTCAATAGGACACAAACCATAGCGATAGAACTTGGAACTACATTATTTTGCCAAGTTTCAAAGAGCTAGCACAAACTGTGTTTGATTTTGAGTTCCAAATACATGTATCCATATAGGAGAAAACAGAGTGAAACCTAAACATGAAAACGGTTTCTGCAAAGGAACGGTTTAACCTAGAAGAACGAAATTTGGTGAGCCAAGTGGGATTGGAGAACTGATCATTACCTGCCAGTATCATCAAGATTGGGTGAAAAAATGTTTGCTGAGATTTCAGGAAACTCGTAGTTTTTGGAAGCTTGGCAACCCCTTTCAATGAATGTGATTCTCGTCCGTCTCTGCTTGGGCTACTTCCATAGGACACAAACCATGGCGATAGAACTTGGAACTACATTATTGTGCCAAGTTTCAAAGAGCTAGCACAAACCGTGTTTGATTTAGAGTTCCAACTACATGTATCCATATAGGAGAAAACAGAGTGAAACCTTAACATGAAAACGGTTACTGCATAGGAACGGTTTAACCTAGAAGAACGAAATTTTAGAGCCAACTGGGACTGGTGAACTGATCATTACCTGAAAGTATCATCAAGATTGGGTGAAAAAATGTTTGCTGAGATTTCAGGATACTCGTAGTTTTTGGAAGCTTGGCAACCCCTTTCAATGAAAGTGATTCTCATCAGTCTCTGCTTGGGGCTACTTCAATAGGACACAAACCTTAGCGATAGAACTTGGAACTACATTATTGTGCCAAGTTTCAAAGAGCTAGCACAAACCGTGTTTGACTTAGAGTTCCAACTATATGTATCCATATAGGAGAAAACAGAGTGAAACCTAAACATGAAAACGGTTACTGCAAAGGAACGGTTTAACCTAGAAGAACGAAATTTGGTGAGCCAAGTGGGATTGGTGTACTTATCATTACCTGAAAGTATCATCAAGATTGGGGGAAAAGATGTTTGCTGAGATTTCAGGAAACTCGTAGTTTTTAAAAGCTTGGCAACCCCTTTCAATGAAAGTGATTCTTGTCAGTCTCTGCTTGGGGCTACTTCAATAGGACACAAACCATCGCGATAGAACTTGGAACTACATTATTGTGCCAAGTTTCAAAGAGCTAGCACAAACTGTGTTTGATTTAGAGTTCCAACTATATGTATCCATATAGGAGAAAACAGAGTGAAACCTAAACATGAAAACGGTTACTGCAAAGGAATGGTTTAACCTAGAATAACGAAATTTGGTGAGCCAAGTGGGATTATTGAACTGATCATTACCTGCCAGTATCATCAAGATTGGGGGAAAAAATGTTTGCTGAGATTTCAGGAAACTCGTAGTTTTTCGAAGCTTGGCAACCCCTTTCAATGAATGTGATTCTCGTCCGTCTCTGCTTGGGCTACTTCCATAGGACACAAACCATGGCGATAGAACTTGGAACTATATTATTGTGCCAAGTTTCAAAGAGCTAGCACAAACCGTGTTTGATTTAGAGTTCCAACTACATGTATCCATATAGGAGAAAACAGAGTGAAACCTTAACATGAAAACGGTTACTGCATAGGAACGTTTTAACCTAGAAGAACGAAATTTTTGAGCCACCTGGGACTGGTGAACTGATCATTACCTGCTAGTATCATCTAGATTGGGTGAAAGAATGTTTGCTGAG
>NW_027552480.1:0-84301 GCF_045843805.1 Urocitellus parryii | reverse complement strand
CATTTTTCACTCAATCTTGATGATACTTGCAGGTAATGATCAGTACACCAGTCCCACGTGGCTCACCAAATTTTGTTCTTCTAATTTAAACCATTGCTTTGCAGGAACCGTTTTCATCTTTAGGTTTCACTCTGTTTTCTCCTATATGGATACATGTAGTTGGAACTCTAAATCAAACACGGTTTGTGCTAGCTCTTTGAAACTTGGCAGAATAATGTAGTTCAAAGTTCTATCGCTATGGTTTGTGTCCTATTGAAGTACCCCAAGCAGAGACTGACGAGAATCACTTTCATTGAAAGGGGTTGCCAAGCTTCCAAATTCTACGAGTTTCCTGAAATCTCAGCAAACATTTTTTCACCCAATCTTGATGATACTGGCAGGTAATAATCTGTACACCATTCCCACTTGGCTCACCAAATTTCGTTCTTCTAGGTTAAACCGTTCCTTTGCTGTAACCGTTTTCATGTTTAGGTTTCACTCTGTTTTCTCCTGTATGGATACATGTAGTTGGAACTCTAAATCAAACACGGTTTGTGCTAGCTCTTTGAAACTTGGCACAATAATGTATTTCCAAGTTCTATCGCTATGGTTTGTGTCCTATTGAAGTAGCCCCAAGCAGAGACTGACCAGAATCACTTTCATTGAAAGGGGTTGCCAAGCTTCCAAAAAACTACGATTTCCTGAAATCTCAGCAAACCTTTTTTCACCCAATTTTGATGATACTTGCAGGTACTGATCAGTACACCAATCCCACTTTGCTCTCCAAATTTCGTTATTCTAGGTTAAACCGCTCCTTTGCAGTAACCGTTTTCATGTTTAGGTTTCACTCTGTTTTCTCCTATATGGATACATGTAGTTGGAACTCTAAATCAAACACGGTTTGTGCGAGCTCTTTGAAACTTGGCACAATAATGTAGTTCCAAGTTCTATCGCTTGGTTTGTGTCCTATTGAAGTAGCCCGAAGCCGAGACTGACGAGAATCACTTTCATTGAAAGGGGTTGCCAAGCTTCCAAAATCTACGAGTTTCCTGTATTCTCAGTAAACATTTTTTCACCCAATCTTGATGATATTTGCAGGTAATGATCAGTACACCAATCCCACTTGGCTCACCAAATTTCGTTCTTCCAGGGTAAACCGTTCCTTTGCAGTAACCGTTTTCATGTTTAGGTTTCACACTGTTTTCTCCTATATGGATACATGTATTTGGAAGTCTAAATCAAACACGGTTTGTGCTAGCTCTTTGAAACTTGGCACAATAATGTAGTTCCAAATTCTATCGCTTGGTTTGTGTCCTATTGAAGTAGCTCCAAGCCGAGACTGACGAGAATCACTTTCATTGAAAGGGGTTGCCAAGCTTCCAAAATCTACGAGTTTCCTGAAATCTCAGCAAACATTTTTTCACCCAATCTTGATGATACTTGCAGGTAATGATCAGTACACCAGTCCCACGTGGCTCACCAAATTTTGTTCTTCTAATTTAAACCGTTCCTTTGCAGGAACCGTTTTCATCTTTAGGTTTCACTCTGTTTTCTCCTATATGGATACATGTAGTTGGAACTCTAAATCAAACACGGTTTGTGCTAACTCTTTGAAACTTGGCACAATAATGTAGTTCCAAGTTCTATTGCTAAGGTTTGTGTCCTATTGAAGTAGCCCCAAGTAGAGACTGAAGAGAATCACTTTCATTGAAAGGGGTTGCCAAGCTTCTGAAAAACTACGAGTTTCCTGAAATCTCAGCAAACATTTTTTCACCCAATCTTGATGATACTTGCAGGTAATGATCAGTAAACCAATCCCACTAGGCTCACCAAATTTCGTTCTTCTAGGGTTAACCTTTAATTTGCAGTAACCGTTTTCATGTTTAGGTTTCACTCTTTTTTCTCATATATGGATACATGTAGTTGGAACTCTAAATCAAACACGTTTTGTGCGAGCTCTTTGAAACTTGGCACAATAATGTAGTTCCAAGTTCTATAGCTATGGTTTGTGTCCTATTCAAGTAGCCCCAAGCAGAGACTGACGAGTATAACATTCATTGAAAGGTGTTGCCAAGATTCCAAAATACTACGAGTTTCCTGAAATCTCAGCAAACATTTTTTCACCCAATCTTGATGATATTTGCAGGTAATGATCAGTACACCAATCCCACTTTGCTCTCCAAATTTCGTTCTTCTAGGTTAAATCGTTCCTTTGCTGTAACCGTTTTCATGTTTAGGTTTCACTCTGTTTTCTCCTATATGGATACATGTAGTTGGAACTTTAAATCAAACACGGTTTCTGCTGGCTCTTTGAAACTTGGCACAATAATGTAGTTCCAAGTTCTATCGCTATGGTTTGTGTCCTATTGAAGTAGCCCCAAGCAGAGACTGACGAGAATCACTTTCATTGAAAGGGGTTGCCAAGCTTCTGAAAAACTACGAGTTTCCTGAAATCTCAGCAAACATTTTTTCACCCAATCTTGATGATACTGGCAGGTAATGATCAGTACACCAGTCCCACTTGCCTCACCAAATTTCGTTCTTCTAGGTTTAACCGTTCATTTGCAGTAACCGTTTTCATGTTTAGGTTTCACTCTGTATTCTCCTATATGGATACATGTAGTTGGAACTCTAAATCAAACACGGTTTGTGCTAGCTCTTTGAAACTTGGCACAATAATGTAGTTCCAAGTTCTATCGCTTGGTTTGTGTCCTATTGAAGTAGCCCTAAGCCGAGACTGACGAGAATCACTTTCATTGAATGGGGTTGCCAAGCTTCCAAAATCTACGAGTTTGTGAAATCTCAGCAAACATTTTTTTCACCCAATCTTGATGATATTTGCAGGTAATGATCAGTACACCAATTCCACTTGGCTCACCAAATTTCGTTCTTCTAGGTTAAACCGTTCCTTTGCAGTAACCGTTTTCATGTTTAGGTTTCACTCTGTTTTCTCCTATATGGATACATGTAGTTGGAACTCTAAATCAAACACGGTTTGTGCGAGCTCTTTGAAACTTGGCACAATAATGTAGTTCCAAGTTCTATCGCTTGGTTTGTGTCCTATTGAAGTAGCCCGAAGCCGAGACTGACGAGAATCACTTACATTGAAAGGGGTTGCCAAGCTTCCAAAAAACTACGAGTTTCCTGAAATCTCAGCAAACATTTTTTCACCCAATCTTGATGATATTTGCAGGTAATGATCAGTACACCAATTCCACTTGGCTCACCAAATTTCGTTCTTCTAGGTTAAACCGTTCCTTTGCAGTAACCGTTTTCATGTTTAGGTTTCACTCTTTTTTCTCCTATATGGATACATGTATTTGGAACTCTAAATCAAACACGGTTTCTGCTAGCTCTTTGAAACTTGGCACAATAAAGTAGTTCCAAGTTCTATCGCTATGGTTTGTGTCCTATTGAAGTACCCCAAGCAGAGACTGACGAGAATCACTTTCATTGAAAGGGGTTGCCAAGCTTCCAAAATCTACGAGTTTCCTGAAATCTCAGCAAACATTTTTTCACCCAATCTTGATGATACTGGCAGGTAATAATCTGTACACCAATCCCACTTGGCTCACCAAATTTCCTTCTTCTAGGTTAAACCGTTCCTTTGCTGTAACCGTTTTCATGTTTAGGTTTCACTCTGTTTTCTCCTGTATGGATACATGTAGTTGGAACTTTAAATCAAACACGGTTTCTGCTAGCTCTTTGAAACTTGGCACAATAATGTAGTTCCATGTTCTATCGCTATGGTTCGTGTCCTATTGAAGTAGCCCCAAGCAGAGACTGACGAGAATCACTTTCATTGAAAGGGGTTGCCAAGCTTCCAAAAAACTACGAGTTTCCTGAAACCTCAGCAAACATTTTTCCACCCAATCTTGATGATACTTGCAGGTAATGATCAGTACACCATTCCCACTTGGCTCACCAAATTTCGTTCTTCTAGGTTAAACCGTTCCTTTGCAGTAACCGTTTTCATGTTTAGGTTTCACTCTGTTTTCTCCTATATGGATACATGTATTTGGAACTCTAAATCAAACACGGTTTGTGCTAGCTCTTTGAAACTTGGCACAATAATGTAGTTCCATGTTCTATCGCTATGGTTTGTGTCCTATTGAAGTAGCCCCAAGCAGAGACTGACGAGAATCACTTTCATTGAAAGGAGTTGCCAAGCTTTCAAAAAACTACGAGTTTCCTGTATTCTCAGTAAACATTTTTTCACCCAATCTTGATGATATTTGCAGGTAATGATCAGTACACCAATCCCACTGGCTCACCAAATTTCGTTCTTCCAGGGTAAACCGTGCCTTTGCAGTAACCGTTTTCATGTTTAGGTTTCACACTGTTTTCTCCTATATTGATACATGTATTTGGAACTCTAAATCAAACACGGTTTGTGCTAGCTCTTTGAAACTTGGCACAATAATGTAGTTCCAAGTTCTATCGCTATGGTTTGTGTCCTATTGAAGTAGCCCCAAGCAGAGACTGACGAGAATCACTTTCATTGAAAGGGGTTGCCAAGCTTAGAAAAAACTACGATTTCCTGAAATCTCAGCAAACATTTTTTCACCCAATCTTGATGATACTTGCAGGTAATGATCAGGACACCAATCCCACTTGGGTCACCATATTTCGTTCTTCTAGGTTAAACCGTTCCTTTGCAGTAACCGTTTTCATGTTTAGGTTTCACTCTGTTTTCTCCTATATGGATACATGTAGTTGGAACTCTAAGTGAAACACGATTTCTGCTAGCTCTTTGAAACTTGGCACAATAATGTAGTTCCAAGTTCTATCGCTATGGTTTGTGTCCTATTGAAGTAGCCCCAAGCAGAGCCTGAAGAGAATCACTTTCAATGAAAGGGGTTGCCAAGATTCCAAAAAACTACGAGTTTCCTGAAATCCCAGCAAACATTTTTTCACCCAATCTTGATGATACTTGCAGGTAATGATCAGTACACCAATCCCACTTGGCTCACCAAATTTCGTTCTTCTAGGTTAAACCGTTCGTTTGCAGTAACCGTTTTCATGTTTAGGTTTCACTCTGTTTTCTCCTATATGGATACATATAGTTGGAACTCTAAATCAACACGGTTTGTGCTAGCTCTTTGAGACTTGGCACAATAATGTAGTTCCAAGTTCTATTGCTATGGTTTGTGTCCTATTGAAGTAGCCCCAAGCAGAGACTGACGAGAATCACTTTCATTGAAAGGGGTTGCCAAGCTTCCAAAAAACTACGAGTTTCCTGAAATCTCAGCAACCTTTTTTTCACCCAATCTTGATGATACTTGCAGGTAATGATCAGTACACCAGTCCCACGTGGCTCACCAAATTTTGTTCTTCTAATTTAAACCGTTCCTTTGCAGGAACCGTTTTCATCTTTAGGTTTCACTCCGTTTTCTCCTATATGGATACATGTAGTTGGAACTCTAAATCAAACACGGTTTGTGCTAACTCTTTGAAACTTGGCACAATAATGTAGTTCCAAGTTCTATCGCTATGGTTTGTGTCCTATTGAAGTAGCCCCAAGTAGAGACTGAAGAGAATCACTTTCATTGAAAGGGGTTGCCAAGCTTCTGAAAAACTACAAGTTTCCTGAAATCTCAGCAAACATTTTTTCACTCAATCTTGATGATACTTGCAGGTAATGATCAGTACACCAGTCCCACGTGGCTCACCAAATTTTGTTCTTCTAATTTAAACCATTGCTTTGCAGGAACCGTTTTCATCTTTAGGTTTCACTCTGTTTTCTCCTATATGGATACATGTATTTGGAACTCTAAATCAAACACGGTTTGTGCTAGCTCTTTGAAACTTGGCAGAATAATGTAGTTCAAAGTTCTATCGCTATGGTTTGTGTCCTATTGAAGTACCCCAAGCAGAGACTGACGAGAATCACTTTCATTGAAAGGGGTTGCCAAGCTTCCAAATTCTACGAGTTTCCTGAAATCTCAGCAAACATTTTTTCACCCAATCTTGATGATACTGGCAGGTAATAATCTGTACACCATTCCCACTTGGCTCACCAAATTTCGTTCTTCTAGGTTAAACCGTTCCTTTGCTGTAACCGTTTTCATGTTTAGGTTTCACTCTGTTTTCTCCTGTATGGATACATGTAGTTGGAACTCTAAATCAAACACGGTTTGTGCTAGCTCTTTGAAACTTGGCACAATAATGTATTTCCAAGTTCTATCGCTATGGTTTGTGTCCTATTGAAGTAGCCCCAAGCAGAGACTGACCAGAATCACTTTCATTGAAAGGGGTTGCCAAGCTTCCAAAAAACTACGAGTTTCCTGAAATCTCAGCAAACATTTTTTCACCCAATTTTGATGATACTTGCAGGTAATGATCAGTACACCAATCCCACTTTGCTCTCCAAATTTCGTTATTCTAGGTTTAACCGCTCCTTTGCAGTAACCGTTTTCATGTTTAGGTTGCACTCTGTTTTCTCCTATATGGATACATGTAGTTGGAACTCTAAATCAAAAATGGTTTGTGCGAGCTCTTTGAAACTTGGCACAATAAGGTAGTTCCAAGTTCTATCGCTTGGTTTGTGTCCTATTGAAGTAGCCCGAAGCCGAGACTGACGAGAATCACTTTCATTGAAAGGAGTTGCCAAGCTTCCAAAATCTACGAGTTTCCTGAAATCTCAGCAAACATTTTTTCACCCAATCTTGATGATATTTGCAGGTAATGATCAGTACACCAATTCCACTTGGCTCACCAAATTTCGTTCTTCTAGGTTAAACCGTTCCTTTGCAGTAACCGTTTTCATGTTTAGGTTTCACTCTGTTTTCTCCTATATGGATACATGTAGTTGGAACTCTAAATCAAACACGGTTTCTGCTAGCTCTTTGAAACTTGGCACAATAAAGTAGTTCAAAGTTCTATCGCTATGGTTTGTGTCCTATTGAAGTACCCCAAGCAGAGACTGACGAGAATCACTTTCATTGAAAGGGGTTGCCAAGCTTCCAAAATCTACGAGTTTCCTAAAATCTCAGCAAACATTTTTTCACCCAATCTTGATGATACTGGCAGGTAATAATCTGTACACCATTCCCACTTGGCTCACCAAATTTCGTTCTTCTAGGTTAAACCGTTCCTTTGCTGTAACCGTTTTGATGTTTAGGTTTCACTCTGTTTTCTCCTGTATGGATACATGTAGTTGGAACTTTACATCAAACACGGTTTCTGTTAGCTCTTTGAAACTTGGCACAATAATGTAGTTCCAAGTTCTATCGCTATGGTTTGTGTCCTATTGAAGTAGCCCCAAGCAGAGACTGACCAGAATCACTTTCATTGAAAGGGGTTGCCAAGCTTCCAAAAAACTACGAGTTTCCTGAAATCTCAGCAAACATTTTTTCACCCAATTTTGATGATACTTGCAGGTAATGATCAGTACACCAATCCCACTTTGCTCTCCAAATTTCGTTATTCTAGGTTTCACCGCTCCTTTGCAGTAATCGTTTTCATGTTTAGGTTTCACTCTGTTTTCTCCTATATGGATACATGTAGTTGGAACTCTAAATCAAACACCGTTTGTGCTAGCTCTTTGAAACTTGGCACAATAATGTAGTTCCATGTTCTATCGCTATGGTTTGTGTCCTATTGAAGTAGCCCCAAGCAGAGACTGACGAGAATCACTTTCATTGAAAGGAGTTGCCAAGCTTTCAAAAAACTACGAGTTTCCTGTATTCTTAGTAAACATTTTTTCACCCAATCTTGATGATATTTGCAGGTAATGATCAGTACACCAATCCCACTGGCTCACCAAATTTCGTTCTTCCAGGGTAAACCGTTCCTTTGCAGTAACCGTTTTCATGTTTAGGTTTCACACTGTTTTCTCCTATATGGATACATGTATTTGGAACTCTAAATCAAACACGGTTTGTGCTAGCTCTTTGAAACTTGGCACAATAATGTAGTTCCATGTTCTATCGCTTGGTTTGTGTCCTATTGAAGTACCCCAAGCAGAGACTGATGAGAATCACTTTCATTGAAAGGGGTTTCCAAGCTTAGAAAAAACTACGATTTCCTGAAATCTCAGCAAACATTTTTTCACCCAATCTTGATGATACTTGCAGGTAATGATCAGTACACCAATCCCACTTGGCTCACCAAATTTCGTTCTTCTACGTTAAACCGTTCCTTTGCAGTAACCGCTTTCATGTTTAGGTTTCACTCTGTTTTCTCCTATATGGATACATGTAGTTGGAACTCTAAATCAAACACGGTTTGTGCTAGCTCTTTGAAACTTGGCACAATAATGTAGTTCCAAGTTCTATCGCTATGGTTTGTGTCCTATTGAAGTAGCCCCAAGCAGAGACTGACCAAAATCACTTTCATTGAAAGGGGTTGCCAAGCTTCCAAAAAACTACGAGTTTCCTGAAATCTCAGCAACCTTTTTTTCACCCAAACATGATGATACTTGCAGGTAATGATCAGTACACCAGTCCCACGTGGCTCACCAAATTTTGTTCTTCTAATTTAAACCGTTCCTTTGCAGGAACCGTTTTCATGTTTACGTTTCACTCTGTTTTCTCCTATATGGATACATGTAATTGGAACTCTAAATCAAACACGGTTTGTGCTAGCTCTTTGAAACTTGGTACAATAATGTAGTTCCAAGTTCTATCGCTATGGTTTGTGTCCTATGGAAGTAGCCCCAAGCAGAGACTGAAGAGAATCACTTTCATTGAAAGGGGTTGCCAAGCTTCTGAAAAAGTACGAGTTTCCTGAAATCTCAGCAAACATTTTTTCACCCAATCTTGATGATACTTGCAGGTAATGATCAGTACACCAATCCCACTTGGCTCACCAAATTTCGTTCTTCTAGGTTAAACCGTTCCTTTGCAGTAACCGTTTTCATGTTTAGGTTTCACTCTGTTTTCTCCTATATGGATACATGTAGTTGGAACTCTAAATCAAACACGGTTTGTGCTAGCTCTTTGAAACTTGGCACAATAATGTAGTTCCATGTTCTATCGCTATGGTTTGTGTCCTATTGAAGTAGCCCCAAGCAGAGACTGACGAGAATCACTTTCATTGAAAGGAGTTGCCAAGCTTTCAAAAAACTACGAGTTTCCTGTATTCTTAGTAAACATTTTTTCACCCAATCTTGATGATATTTGCAGGTAATGATCAGTACACCAATCCCACTGGCTCACCAAATTTCGTTCTTCCAGGGTAAACCGTTCCTTTGCAGTAACCGTTTTCATGTTTAGGTTTCACACTGTTTTCTCCTATATGGATACATGTATTTGGAACTCTAAATCAAACACGGTTTGTGCTAGCTCTTTGAAACTTGGCACAATAATGTAGTTCCATGTTCTATCGCTTGGTTTGTGTCCTATTGAAGTACCCCAAGCAGAGACTGATGAGAATCACTTTCATTGAAAGGGGTTTCCAAGCTTAGAAAAAACTACGATTTCCTGAAATCTCAGCAAACATTTTTTCACCCAATCTTGATGATACTTGCAGGTAATGATCAGTACACCAATCCCACTTGGCTCACCAAATTTCGTTCTTCTAGGTTAAACCGTTCCTTTGCAGTAACCGTTTTCATGTTTAGGTTTCACTCTGTTTTCTCCTATATGGATACATGTAGTTGGAACTCTAAATCAAACACGGTTTGTGCTAGCTCTTGGAAACTTGGCACAATAATGTAGTTCCAAGTTCTATCGCTATGGTTTGTGTCCTATGGAAGTAGCCCCAAGCAGAGACTGAAGAGAATCACTTTCATTGAAAGGGGTTGCCAAGCTTCTGAAAAAGTACGAGTTTCCTGAAATCTCAGCAAACATTTTTTCACCCAATCTTGATGATACTTGCAGGTAATGATCAGTACACCAATCCCACTTGGCTCACCAAATTTCGTTCTTCTAGGTTAAACCGTTCCTTTGCAGTAACCGTTTTCATGTTTAGGTTTCACTCTGTTTTCTCCTATATGGATACATGTAGTTGGAACTCTAAATCAAACACGGTTTGTGCTAGCTCTTTGAAACTTGGCACAATAATGTAGTTCCAAGTTCTATCGCTATGGTTCGTGTCCTATTGAAGTAGCCCCAAGCAGAGACTGACGAGAATCACTTTCATTGAAAGGGGTTGCCAAGCTTCCAAAAAACTACGAGTTTCCTGAAATCTCAGCAAATATTTTTTCACCCAATCTTGATGATAATTGCAGGTAATGATCAGTACACCAGTCCCACGTGGCTCACCAAATTTTGTTCTTCTAGGTTAAACCGTTCCTTTGCAGTAACCGTTTTCATGTTTAGGTTTCACTCTGTTTTCTCCTATATGGATACATGTAGTTGGAACTCTAAATCAAACACGGTTTGTGCTAACTCTTTGAAACTTGGCACAATAATGTAGTTCCAAGTTCTATCGCTATGGTTTGTGTCCTATTGAAGTAGCCCCAAGTAGAGACTGAAGAGAATTACTTTCATTGAAAGGGGTTGCCAAGCTTCTGAAAAACTACGAGTTTCCTGAAATCTCAGCAAACATTTTTTCACCCAATCTTGATGATACTTGCAGGTAATGATCAGTACACCAGTCCCACGTGGCTCACCAAATTTTAGTTCTTCTAATTTAAACCGTTCCTTTGCAGGAACCGTTTTCATCTTTAGGTTTCACTCTGTTTTCTCCTATATGGATACATGTAGTTGGAACTCTAAATCAAACACGGTTTGTGCTAGCTCTTTGAAACTTGGCACAATAATGTAGTTCCATGTTCTATCGCTATGGTTTGTGTCCTATTGAAGTAGCCTCAAGCAGAGACTGACGAGAATCACTTTCATTGAAAGGAGTTGCCAAGCTTTCAAAAAACTACGAGTTTCCTGTATTCTCAGTCAACATTTTTTCACCCAATCTTGATGATATTTGCAGGTAATGATCAGTACACCAATCCCACTTGGCTCACCAAATTTCGTTCTTCCAATTTAAACCGTTCCTTTGCAGAAACTGTTTTCATGTTTAGGTTTCACTCTGTTTTCTCCTATATGGATACATTAGTTGGAACTTTAAATCAAACACGGTTTCTGCTAGCTTGTTGAAACTTGGCACAATAATGTAGTTCCAAGTTCTATCGCTTGGTTTGTGTCCTATTGAAGTAGCCCCAAGCCGAGACTGACGAGAATCACTTTCTTTGAAAGGGGTTGCCAAGCTTCTAAAATCTACGAGTTTCCTGAAATCTCAGCAAATATTTTTTCACCCAAACTTGATGATATTTGCAGGTAATGATCAGTACACCATTCCCACTTGGCTCACCAAATTTCGTTCTTCTAGGTTAAACCGTTCCTTTGCTGTAACCGTTTTCATGTTTAGGTTTCACTCTGTTTTCTCCTGTATGGATACATGTAGTTGGAACTTTAAATCAAACACGGTTTCTGCTAGCTCTTTGAAACTTGGCACAATAATGTAGTTCCATGTTCTATCGCTATGGTTTGTGTCCTATTGAAGTAGCCCCAAGCAGAGACTGACGAGAATCACTTTCATTGAAGGGGGTTGCCAAGCTTCCAAAAAACTACGAGTTTCCTGAAACCTCAGCAAACATTTTTTCACCCAAACTTGATGATACTGGCAGGTAATGATCAGTACACCAGTCCCACTTGGCTCACCAAATTTCGTTCTTCTAGGTTTAACCGTTCATTTGCAGTAACCGTTTTCATGTTTAGGTTTCACTCTGTTTTCTCCTGTATGGATACATGTAGTTGGAACTCTAAATCAAACACGGTTTGTGCTAGCTCTTTGAAACTTGGCACAATAATGTATTTCCAAGTTCTATCGCTATGGTTTGTGTCCTATTGAAGTAGCCCCAAGCAGAGACTGACCAGAATCACTTTCATTGAAAGGGGTTGCCAAGCTTCCAAAAAACTACGAGTTTCCTGAAATCTCAGCAAACATTTTTTCACCCAATTTTGATGATACTTGCAGGTAATGATCAGTACACCAATCCCACTTTGCTCTCCAAATTTCGTTATTCTAGGTTTAACCGCTCCTTTGCAGTAACCGTTTTCATGTTTAGGTTGCACTCTGTTTTCTCCTATATGGATACATGTAGTTGGAACTCTAAATCAAACACGGTTTGTGCGAGCTCTTTGAAACTTGGCACAATAATGTAGTTCCAAGTTCTATCGCTTGGTTTGTGTCCTATTGAAGTAGCCCGAAGCCGAGACTGACGAGAATCACTTTCATTGAAAGGGGTTGCCAAGCTTCCAAAAAACTACGAGTTTCCTGAAATCTCAGCAAATATTTTTTCACCCAATCTTGATGATAATTGCAGGTAATGATCAGTACACCAGTCCCACGTGGCTCACCAAATTTTGTTCTTCTAGGTTAAACCGTTCCTTTGCAGTAACCGTTTTCATGTTTAGGTTTCACTCTGTTTTCTCCTATATGGATACATGTAGTTGGAACTCTAAATCAAACACGGTTTGTGCTAACTCTTTGAAACTTGGCACAATAATGTAGTTCCAAGTTCTATCGCTATGGTTTGTGTCCTATTGAAGTAGCCCCAAGTAGAGACTGAAGAGAATCACTTTCATTGAAAGGGGTTGCCAAGCTTCTGAAAAACTACGAGTTTCCTGAAATCTCAGCAAACATTTTTTCACCCAATCTTGATGATACTTGCAGGTAATGATCAGTACACCAGTCCCACGTGGCTCACCAAATTTTGTTCTTCTAATTTAAACCGTTCCTTTGCAGGAACCGTTTTCATCTTTAGGTTTCACTCTGTTTTCTCCTATATGGATACATGTAGTTGGAACTCTAAATCAAACACGGTTTGTGCTAGCTCTTTGAAACTTGGCACAATAATGTAGTTCCATGTTCTATCGCTATGGTTTGTGTCCTATTGAAGTAGCCTCAAGCAGAGACTGACGAGAATCACTTTCATTGAAAGGAGTTGCCAAGCTTTCAAAAAACTACGAGTTTCCTGTATTCTCAGTCAACATTTTTTCACCCAATCTTGATGATATTTGCAGGTAATGATCAGTACACCAATCCCACTTGGCTCACCAAATTTCGTTCTTCCAATTTAAACCGTTCCTTTGCAGTAACTGTTTTCATGTTTAGGTTTCACTCTGTTTTCTCCTATATGGATACATGTAGTTGGAACTTTAAATCAAACACGGTTTCTGCTAGCTTGTTGAAACTTGGCACAATAATGTAGTTCCAAGTTCTATCGCTTGGTTTGTGTCCTATTGAAGTAGCCCCAAGCCGAGACTGACGAGAATCACTTTCTTTGAAAGGGGTTGCCAAGCTTCTAAAATCTACGAGTTTCCTGAAATCTCAGCAAATATTTTTTCACCCAAACATGATGATATTTGCAGGTAATGATCAGTACACCATTCCCACTTGGCTCACCAAATTTCGTTCTTCTAGGTTAAACCGTTCCTTTGCTGTAACCGTTTTCATGTTTAGGTTTCACTCTGTTTTCTCCTGTATGGATACATGTAGTTGGAACTTTAAATCAAACACGGTTTCTGCTAGCTCTTTGAAACTTGGCACAATAATGTAGTTCCATGTTCTATCGCTATGGTTTGTGTCCTATTGAAGTAGCCCCAAGCAGAGACTGACGAGAATCACTTTCATTGAAGGGGGTTGCCAAGCTTCCAAAAAACTACGAGTTTCCTGAAACCTCAGCAAACATTTTTTCACCCAAACTTGATGATACTGGCAGGTAATGATCAGTACACCAGTCCCACTTGGCTCACCAAATTTCGTTCTTCTAGGTTTAACCGTTCATTTGCAGTAACCGTTTTCATGTTTAGGTTTCACTCTGTTTTCTCCTGTATGGATACATGTAGTTGGAACTCTAAATCAAACACGGTTTCTGCTAGCTCTTTGAAACTTGGCACAATAAAGTAGTTCAAAGTTCTATCGCTATGGTTTGTGTCCTATTGAAGTACCCCAAGCAGAGACTGACGAGAATCACTTTCATTGAAAGGGGTTGCCAAGCTTCCAAAATCTAAGAGTTTCCTGAAATCTCAGCAAACATTTTTTCACCCAATCTTGATGATACTGGCAGGTAATAATCTGTACACCATTCCCACTTGGCTCACCAAATTTCGTTCTTCTAGGTTAAATCGTTCCTTTGCTGTAACCGTTTTGATGTTTAGGTTTCACTCTGTTTTCTCCTGTATGGATACATGTAGTTGGAACTTTACATCAAACACGGTTTCTGCTAGCTCTTTGAAACTTGGCACAATAATCTAGTTCCATGTTCTATCGCTATGGTTTGTGTCCTATTGAAGTAGCCCCAAGCAGAGACTGACCAGAATCACTTTCATTGAAAGGGGTTGCCAAGCTTCCAAAAAACTACGAGTTTCCTGAAACCTCAGCAAACATTTTTCCACCCAATCTTGATGATACTTGCAGGTAATGATCAGTACACCAGTCCCACTTGTCTCACCAAATTTCGTTCTTCTAAGTTAAACCGTTCGTTTGCAGTAACTGTTTTCATGTTTAGGTTTCACTCTGTTTTCTCCTATATGGATACATGTAGTTGGAACTCTAAATCAAACACGGTTTGTGCTAGCTCTTTGAAACTTGGCACAATAATGTAGTTCCACGTTCTATCGCTATGGTTTGTGTCCTATTGAAGTAGCCCCAAGCAGAGACTGACGAGAATCACTTTCATTGAAAGGAGTTGCCAAGCTTTCAAAAAACTACGAGTTTCTTGAAATCTCAGCAAACATTTTTTCACCCAAACTTGATGATACTGGCAGGTAATGATCAGTACACCAGTCCCACTTGGCTCACCAAATTTTGTTCTTCTAGGTTTAACCGTTCATTTGCAGTAACCATTTTCATGTTTAGGTTTCACTCTGTTTTCTCCTGTATGGATACATGTAGTTGGAACTCTAAATCAAACACGGTTTGTGCTAGCTCTTTGAAACTTGGCACAATAATGTAGTTCCAAGTTCTGTCACTATGGTTTGTGTCCTATTGAAGTAGCCCCAAGCAGAGACTGACCAGAATCACTTTCATTGAAAGGGGTTGCCAAGCTTCCAAAAAACTACGAGTTTCCTGAAATCTCAGCAAACATTTTTTCACCCAATTTTGATGATACTTGCAGGTAATGATCAGTACACCAATCCCACTTTGCTCTCCAAATTTCGTTATTCTAGGTTTAACCGCTCCTTTGCAGTAATCGTTTTCATGTTTAGGTTTCACTCTGTTTTCTCCTATATGGATACATGTAGTTGGAACTCTAAATCAAATACGGTTTGTGCTAGCTCTTTGAAACTTGGCACAATAATGTAGTTCCATGTTCTATCGCTATGGTTTGTGTCCTATTGAAGTAGCCCCAAGCAGAGACTGACGAGAATCACTTTCATTGAAAGGAGTTGCCAAGCTTTCAAAAAACTACGAGTTTCCTGTATTGTTAGTAAACATTTTTTCACCCAATCTTGATGATATTTGCAGGTAATGATCAGTACACCAGTCCCACTGGCTCACCAAATTTCGTTCTTCCAGGGTAAACCGTTCCTTTGCAGTAACCGTTTTCATGTTTAGGTTTCACTCTGTTTTCTCCTATATGGATACATGTAGTTGGAACTCTAAATCAAACACGGTTTGTGCTAGCTCTTTGAAACTTGGCACAATAATGTAGTTCCATGTTCTATCGCTATGGTTTGTGTCCTATTGAAGTAGCCAAAGCACAGACTGACGAGAATCACTTTCATTGAAAGGGGTTGCCAAGCTTCCAAAAAACTACGAGTTTCCTGAAATCTCAGCAACCTTTTTTTCACCCAAACTTGATGATACTTGCAGGTAATGATCAGTACACCAGTCCCACGTGGCTCACCAAATTTTGTTCTTCTAATTTAAACCGTTCCTTTGCAGGAACCGTTTTCATGTTTACGTTTCACTCTGTTTTCTCCTATATGGATACATGTAGTTGGAACTCTAAATCAAACACGGTTTGTGCTAGCTCTTTGCAACTTGGTACAATAATGTAGTTCCAAGTTCTATCGCTATGGTTTGTGTCCTATTGAAGTAGCCCCAAGCAGAGACTGAAGAGAATCACTTTCATTGAAAGGGGTTGCCAAGCTTCTGAAAAAGTACGAGTTTCCTGAAATCTCAGCAAACATTTTTTCACCCAATCTTGATGATACTTGCAGGTAATGATCAGTACACCAATCCCACTTGTCTCACCAAATTTCGTTCTTCTAGGTTAAACCGTTCCTTTGCAGTAACCGTTTTCATGTTTAGGTTTCACTCTGTTTTCTCATATATGGATACATGTAGTTGGAACTCTAAATCAAACACGGTTTGTGCTAGCTCTTTGAAACTTGGCACAATAATGTAGTTCCAAGTTCTATCGCTATGGTTTGTGTCCTATTGAAGTAGCCCCAAGCAGAGACTGACGAGAATCACTTTCATTGAAAGGGGTTGCCAAGCTTCCAAAAAACTACGAGTTTCCTGAAATCTCAGCAAATATTTTTTCACCCAATCTTGATGAAAATTGCAGGTAATGATCAGTACACCAGTCCCACGTGGCTCACCAAATTTTGTTCTTCTAATTTAAACCGTTCCTTTGTAGGAACCGTTTTCATCTTTAGGTTTCACTCTGTTTTCTCCTATATGGATACATGTAGTTGGAACTCTAAATCAAACACGGTTTGTGCTAACTCTTTGAAACTTGGCACAATAATGTAGTTCCAAGTTCTATCGCTATGGTTTGTGTCCTATTGAAGTAGCCCCAAGTAGAGACTGAAGAGAATCACTTTCATTGAAAGGGGTTGCCAAGCTTCTGAAAAACTACGAGTTTCCTGAAATCTCAGCAAACATTTTTTCACCCAATCTTGATGATACTTGCAGGTAATGATCAGTACACCAATCCCACTTGGCTCACCAAATTTCGTTCTTCTAGGTTAAACCGTTCCTTTGCAGTAACCGTTTTCATGTTTAGGTTTCACTCTGTTTTCTCATATATGGATACATGTAGTTGGAACTCTAAATCAAACACGGTTTGTGCTAGCTCTTTGAAAGTTGGCACAATAATGTAGTTCCAAGTTCTATCGCTATGGTTCGTGTCCTATTGAAGTAGCCCCAAGCAGAGACTGACGAGAATCACTTTCATTGAAAGGGGTTGCCAAGCTTCCAAAAAAACTACGAGTTTCCTGAAATCTCAGCAAATATTTTTTCACCCAATCTTGATGATAATTGCAGGTAATGATCAGTACACCAGTCCCACGTGGCTCACCAAATTTTGTTCTTCTAATTTAAACCGTTCCTTTGTAGGAACCGTTTTCATCTTTAGGTTTCACTCTGTTTTCTCCTATATGGATACATGTAGTTGGAACTCTAAATCAAACACGGTTTGTGTAACTCTTTGAAACTTGGCACAATAATGTAGTTCCAAGTTCTATCGCTATGGTTTGTGTCCTATTGAAGTAGCCCCAAGTAGAGACTGAAGAGAATCACTTTCATTGAAAGGGGTTGCCAAGCTTCTGAAAAACTACGAGTTTCCTGAAATCTCAGCAAATATTTTTTCACCCAATCTTGATGATACTTGCAGGTAATGATCAGTACACCAGTCCCACGTGGCTCACCAAATTTTGTTCTTCTAATTTAAACCGTTCCTTTGCAGGAACCGTTTTCATCTTTAGGTTTCACTCTGTTTTCTCCTATATGGATACATGTAGTTGGAACTCTAAATCAAACACGGTTTGTGCTACCTCTTTGAAACTTGGTACAATAATGTAGTTCCATGTTCTATCGCTATGGTTTGTGTCCTATTGAAGTAGCCTCAAGCAGAGACTGACGAGAATCACTTTCATTGAAAGGAGTTGCCAAGCTTTCAAAAAACTACGAGTTTCCTGTATTCTCAGTCAACATTTTTTCACCCAAACTTGATGATATTTGCAGGTAATGATCAGTACACCAATCCCACTTGGCTCACCAAATTTCGTTCTTCCAATTTAAACCGTTCCTTTGCAGTAACTGTTTTCATGTTTAGGTTTCACTCTGTTTTCTCCTATATGGATACATTAGTTGGAACTTTAAATCAAACACGGTTTCTGCTAGCTCTTTGAAACTTGGCACAATAATGTAGTTCCAAGTTCTATCGCTTGGTTTGTGTCCTATTGAAGTAGCCCCAAGCCGAGACTGACGAGAATCACTTTCTTTGAAAGGGGTTGCCAAGCTTCTAAAATCTACGAGTTTCCTGAAATCTCAGCAAACATTTTTTCACCCAAACTTGATGATATTTGCAGGTAATGATCAGTACACCAATCCCACTTGGCTCACCAAATTTCGTTCTTCTAGGTTAAACCGTTCCTTTGCAGTAACCGTTTTCATGTTTAGGTTTCACTCTGTTTTCTCCTATATGGATACATGTAGTTGGAACTCTAAATCAAACACGGTTTGTGCTAGCTCTTTGAAACTTGGCACAATAATGTAGTTCCAAGTTCTATCGCTATGGTTTGTGTCCTATTGAAGTAGCCCCAAGCAGAGACTGAAGAGAATCACTTTCATTGAAAGGGGTTGCCAAGCTTCCAAAAACTACGAGTTTCCTGAAATCTCAGCAAACATTTTTTCACCCAATCTTGATGATACTTGCATGTAATGATCAGTACACCAATCCCACTTGGCTCACCAAATTTCGTTCTTCTAGGGTTAACCATTAATTTGCAGTAACCTTTTTCATGTTTAGGTTTCACTTTGTTTTCTCCTATATGGATACATGTATTTGGAACTCTAAATCAAACACGGTTTGTGCTAGCTCTTTGAAACTTGGCACAATAATGTAGTTCCAAGTTCTATCGCTTGGTTTGTGTCCTATTGAAGTAGCCCCAAGCAGAGACTGACGAGAATCACTTTCATGGAAAGGGGTTGCCAAGCTTCCAAAATCTACGAGTTTCCTGAAATCTCAGCAAACATTTTTTCACCCAATCTTGATGATATTTGCAGGTAATGATTAGTACACCAATCCCACTTGGCTCACCAAATTTCGTTCTTCTAGGTTAAACCGTTCCTTTGCAGTAACTGTTTTCATGTTTAGGTTTCACTCTGTTTTCTCCTATATGGATACATGTAGTTGGAACTCTAAATCAAACACGGTTTGTGCCAGCTCTTTGAAACTTGGTACAATAATGTAGTTCAAAGATCTATCGCTATGGTATGTGTCCTATTGAAGTAGCCCCAAGCAGAGACTGACGAGAATCACTTTCATTGAAAGGGGTTGCCAAGCTTCCAAAAAACTACGAGTTTCCTGAAATCTCAGCAAACATTTTTTCACCCAATCTTGATGATACTTGCAGGTAATGATCAGTACCACCAGTCCCACGTGGCTCACCAAATTTTGTTCTTCCAATTTAAACCGTTCCTTTGCAGGAACCGTTTTCATCTTTAGGTTTCACTCTGTTTTCTCCTATATGGATACATGTAGTTGGAACTCTAAATCAAACACGGTTTCTGCTAGCTCTTTGAAACTTGGCACAATAATGTATTTCCAAGTTCTATCGCTATGGTTTGTGTCCTATTGAAGTAGCCCCAAGCAGAGACTGACGAGAATCACTTTCATTGAAAGGGGTTTCCAAGCTTCTGAAAAACTACGAGTTTCCTGAAATCTCAGCAAACATTTTCGTCACCCAATCTTGATGATACTTGCAGGTAATGATCAGTACACCAATCCCACTTGGCTCACCACATTTCGTTCTTCTAGGGTTAACCGTTAATTTGCAGTAACCGTTTTCATGTTTAGGTTTCACTCTGTTTTCTCATATATGGATATATGTAGTTGGAACTCTAAATCAAACACGGTTTGTGCCAGCTCTTTGAAACTTGGTACAATAATGTATTTCCAAGTTCTATCACTATGGTATGTGTCCTATTGAAGTAGCCCCAAGCCGAGACTGACGAGAATCACTTTCATTGAAAGGGGTTGCCAAGCTTCCAAAATCTACGAGATTCCTGAAATCTCTGCAAACATTTTTTCACCCAATCTTGATGATATTTGCAGGTAATGATCAGTACACCAATCCCACTTGGCTCACCAAATTTCGTTCTTCTAGGTTAAACCGTTCCTTTGCAGTAACCGTTTTCATGTTTAGGTTTCACTCTGTTTTCTCCTATATGGATACATGTAGTTGGAACTCTAAATCAAACACGGTTTGTGCTAGCTCTTTGAAACTTGGCACAATAATGTAGTTCCAAGTTCTATCGCTATGGTTTGTGTCTTATTGAAGTAGCCCCAGCAGAGACTGAAGAGAATCACTTTCATTGAAAGGGGTTGCCAATCTTCCAAAAACTACGAGTTTCCTGAAATCTCAGCAAAGATTTTTTCACCCAATCTTGATGATATTTGCAGGTAATGATCAGTACACCAATCCCACTTGGCTCACCAAATTTCGTTCATCTAGGGTTAACCGTTAATTTGCAGTAACCGTTTTCATGTTTAGGTTTCACTCTGTTTTCTCCTATATGGATACATGTAGTTGGAACTCTAAATCAAACACGGTTTGTGCCAGCTCTTTGAAACTTGGTACAATAATGTAGTTCCAAGTTCTATCGCTATGGTATGTGTCCTATTGAAGTAGCCCCAAGCAGAGACTGACGAGAATCACTTTCATTGAAAGGGGTTGCCAAGCTTCCAAAAAACTACGAGTTTCCTGAAATCTCAGCAAACATTTTTTCACCCAAACTTGATGATACTTGCAGGTAATGATCAGTACACCAGTCCCACGTGGCTCACCAAATTTTGTTCTTCCAATTTAAACCGTTCCTTTGCAGGATCCCTTTTCTTCTTTAGGTTTAACTCTGTTTTCTCCTATATGGATACATGTAGTTGGAACTCTAAATCAAACACAGTTTCTGCTAGCTCTTTGAAACTTGGCACAATAATGTAGTTGCAAGTTCTATCGCTATGGTTTGTGTCCTATTGAAGTAGCCCCAAGCAGAGACTGACGAGAATCACTTTCATTGAAAGGGGTTGCCAAGCTTCTGAAAAACTACGAGGTTCCTGAAATCTCAGCAAACATTTTTTTCACCCAATCTTGATGATACTTGCAGGTAATGATCAGTACACCAATCCCACTTGGCTCACCAAATTTCGTTCTTCTAGGGTTAACCGTTAATTTGCAGTAACCGTTTTCATGTTTAGGTTTCACTCTGTTTTCTCATATATGGATACATGTAGTTGGAACTCTAAATCAAACACGGTTTTTGCTAGCTCTTTGAAACTTGGCACAATAATGAAGTTCCAAGTTCTATCGCTATGGTTTGTGTCCTATTCAAGTAGCCCCAAGCAGAGACTGACGAGAATAACATTCATTGAAAGGGTTTTTCAAGATTCCAAAATACTACGAGTTTCCTGAAATCTCAGCAAACATTTTTTCACCCAATCTTGATGATACTTGCAGGTAATGATAAGTACAACAGTCCCACTTGGCTCACCAAATTTCGTTCTTCTAGGTTTAACCGTTCGTTTGCATTAACCGTTTTCATGTTTAGGTTTCACTCTGTTTTCTCCTATATGGATTCATGTAGTTGGAACTCTAAATCAAATACAGTTTGTGCCAGGTCTTTGAAACTTGGCACAATAATGTAGTTCCAAGTTCTATCGCTAAGGTTTGTGTCCTATTGAAGTAGCCCCAAGCAGAGACTGACGATAATCACTTTCATTGAAAGGGGTTGCCAAGCTTCTGAAAAACTACGAGTTTCCTGAAATCTAAGCAAACATTTTTTCACCCAATCTTGATGATACTTGCAGGTAATGATCAGTATACCAGTCCCACTTGGCTCACCAAATTTCGTTCTTCTAGGTTAAACCGTTCATATGCAGTAACCGTTTTCATGTTTAGGTTTCACTCTGTTTTCTCCTATATGGATACATGTATTTGGAACTCTAAATCAAACACGGTTTGTGCTAGCTCTTTGAAACTTGGCACAATAATGTAGTTCCATGTTCTATCGCTATGGTTTCTGTCCTATTGAAGTAGCCCCAAGCAGAGACTGACGAGAATCACTTTCATTGAAAGGAGTTGACAAGCTTTCAAAAAACTACGAGTTTCCTGTATTCTCAGTAAACATTTTTTCACCCAATCTTGATGATATTTGCAGGTAATGATCAGGACACCAATTCCACTTGGGTCACCATATTTCGTTCTTCTAGGTTAAACCGTTCCTTTGCAGTAACCGTTTTCATGTTTAGGTTTCACTCTGTTTTCTCCTATATGGATACATGTAGTTGGAACTTTAAATCAAACACGGTTTCTGCTAGCTCTTTGAAACTTGGCACAATAATGTAGTTCCAAGTTCTATCGCTTGGTTTGTGTCCTATTGAAGTAGCCCCAAGCCGAGACTGACGAGAATCACTTTCATTGAAAGGGGTTGCCAAGCTTCCAAAATCTACGAGTTTCCTGAAATCTCAGCAAACATTTTTTCACCCAATCTTGATGATATTTGCAGGTAATGATCAGTACACCAATCCCACTTGGCTCACCAAATTTCGTTCTTCTAGGTTAAACCGTTCCTTTGCAGTAACCGTTCTCATGTTTAGGTTTCACTCTGTTTTCTCCTATATGGATACATGTAGTTGGAACTCTAAATCAAACACGGTTTGTGCTAGCTCTTTGAAACTTGGCACAATAATGTAGTTCCATGTTCTATCGCTATGGTTTGTGTCCTATTGAAGTAGCCCCAAGCAGAGACTGACGAGAATCACTTTCATTGAAAGGAGTTGCCAAGCTTTCAAAAAACTACGAGTTTCCTGTATTCTCAGTAAACATTTTTTCACCCAATATTGATGATATTTGCAGGTAATGATCAGTACACCAATCCCACTTGGCTCACCAAATTTCGTTCTTCCAGGGTAAACCGTTCCTTTGCAGTAACTGTTTTCATGTTTAGGTTTCACTCTGTTTTCTCCTATATGGATACATGTAGTTGGAACTTTAAATCAAACACGGTTTCTGCTAGCTCTTTGAAACTAGGCACAATAATGTAGTTCCAAGTTCTATCGCTTGGTTTGTGTCCTATTGAAGTAGCCCCAAGCCGAGACTGACGAGAATCACTTTCATTGAAAGGGGTTGCCAAGCTTCCAAAATCTACGAGTTTCCTGAAATCTCAGCAAACATTTTTTCACCCAATCTTGATGATATTTGCAGGTAATGATCAGTACACCAATCCCACTTGGCTCACCAAATTTCGTTCTTCTAGGGTAAACCGTTCCTTAGCAGTAACCGTTTTCATGTTTAGGTTTCAGTCTGTTTTCTCCTATATGGATTACATGTATTTGGAACTCTAAATCAAACACGGTTTGTGCTAGCTCTTTGAAACTTGGCACAATAATGTAGTTCCAAGTTCTATCACTATGGTTTGTGTCCTATTGAAGTAGCCCCAAGCAGAGACTGAAGAGAATCACTTTCATTGAAAGGGTTTGCCAATCTTAAAAAAACTACGAGTTTCCTGAAATCTCAGCAAACAATTTTTCACCCAATCTTGATGATACTTGCAGGTAATGATCAGTACACCAATCCCACTTGGCTCACCAATTTTCGTTCTTCTAGGGTTAACCGTTAATTTGCAGTAACCGTTTTCATGTTTAGGTTTCACTCTGTTTTCTCCTATATGGATACATGTAGTTGGAACTCTAAATCAAACACGGTTTCTGCTAGCTCTTTGAAACTTGGCACAATAATGTAGTTCCAAGTTCTATCGCTTGGTTTGTGTCCTATTGAAGTAGCCCCAAGCCGAGACTGAAGAGAATCACTTTCATTGAAAGGGGTTGCCAAGCTTCCAAAATCTACGAGTTTCCTGAAATCTCAGCAAACATTTTTTCACCCAATCTTGATGATACTTGCAGGTAATGATCAGTACACCAATCCCACTTGGCTCACCAAATTTCGTTCTTCTAGGTTAAACCGTTCCTTTGCAGTAACCGTTTTCATGTTTAGGTTTCACTCTGTTTTCTCCTATATGGATACATGTAGTTGGAACTCTAAATCAAACACCGTTTGTGCTAGCTCTTTGAAACTTGGCACAATAATGTAGTTCCAAGTTCTATTGCTATGATTTGTGTCCTATTGAAGTAGCCCCAAGCAGAGACTGAAGAGAATCACTTTCATTGAAAGGGGTTGCCAAGCTTCCAAAAACTACGAGTTGCCTGAAATCTCAGCAAACATTTTTTCACCCAATCTTGATGATACTTGCAGGTAATGATCAGTACACCAATCCCACTTGGCTCACCAAATTTCGTTCTTCTAGGGTTAACCGTTAATTTGCAGTAAACCGTTTTCATGTTTAGGTTTCACTCTGTTTTCTCCTATATGGATACATGTAGTTGGAACTCTAAATCAAACACGGTTTGTGCCAGCTCTTTGAAACTTGGTACAATAATGTAGTTCCAAGTTCTATCGCTATGGTATGTGTCCTATTGAAGTAGCCCCAAGCAGAGACTGACGAGAATCACTTTCATTGAAAGGGGTTGCCAAGCTTCCAAAAAACTACGAGTTTCCTGAAATCTCAGCAAACATTTTTTCACCCAATCTTGATGATACTTGCAGGTAATGATCAGTACACCAGTCCCACGTGGCTCACCAAATTTTGTTCTTCCAATTTGAACCGTTCCTTTGCAGGAACCGTTTTCATCTTTAGGTTTCACTCTGTTTTCTCCTATATGGATACATGTAGTTGGAACTCTAAATCAAACACGGTTTGTGCCAGCTCTTTGAAACTTGGTACAATAATGTAGTTCCAAGTTCTATCGCTATGGTATGTGTCCTATTGAAGTAGCCCCAAGCAGAGACTGACGAGAATCACTTTCATTGAAAGGGGTTGCCAAGCTTCCAAAATCTACGTGTTTCCTGAAATCTCAGCAAACATTTTTTCACCCAATCTTGATGATATTTGCAGGTAATGATCAGTACACCAATCCCACTTGGCTCACCAAATTTCGTTCTTCTAGGTTAAACCGTTCCTTTGCAGTAACCGTTTTCATGTTTAGGTTTCACTCTGTTTTCTCCTATATGGATACATGTAGTTGGAACTCTAAATCAAACACGGTTTGTGCCAGCTCTTTGAAACTTGGTACAATAATGTAGTTCCAAGTTCTATCGCTATGGTTTGTGTCCTATTGAAGTAGCCCCAAGCAGAGACTGACGAGAATCACTTTCATTGAAAGGGGTTGCCAAGCTTCCAAAAAATTACGAGTTTCCTGAAACCTCAGCAAACATTTTTTCACCCAATCTTGATGATACTTGCAGGTAATGATCAGTACACCAGTCCCACTTGGCTCACCAAATTTCGTTCTTCTAGGTTAAACCGTTCATATGCAGTATCCGTTTTCATGTTTAGGTTTCACTCTGTTTTCTCCTATATGGATACATGTATTTGGAACTCTAAATCAAACACGGTTTGTGCTAGCTCTTTGAAACTTGGCACAATAATGTAGTTCCATGTTCTATCACTATGGTTTGTGTCCTATTGAAGTAGCCCCAATCAGAGACTGACGAGAATCACTTTCATTGAAAGGAGTTGCCAAGCTTTCAAAAAACTACGAGTTTCCTGTATTCTCAGTGAACATTTTTTCACCCAATCTTGATGATATTTGCAGGTAATGATCAGTACACCAATCCCACTTGGCTCACCAAATTTCGTTCTTCCAGGGTAAACCGTTCGTTTGCAGTAACCGTTTTCATGTTTAGGTTTCACACTGTTTTCTCCTATATGGATACATGTATTTGGAACTCTAAATCAAACACGGTTTGTGCTAGCTCTTTGAAACTTGGCACAATAATGTAGTTCCATGTTCTATCGCTATGGTTTGTGTCCTATTGAAGTAGCCCCAAGCAGAGACTGACGAGAATCACTTTCATTGAAAGGAGTTGCCAAGCTTTCAAAAAACTACGAGTTTCCTGTATTCTCAGTAAACATTTTTTCACCCAATCTTGATGATATTTGCAGGTAATGATCAGTACACCAATCCCACTTGGCTCACCAAATTTCGTTCTTCTAGGTTAAACCGTTCTTTTGCAGTAACCGTTTACATGTTTAGGTTTCACTCTGTTTTCTCCGATATGGATACATGTAGTTGGAACTCTAAATCAAACACGGTTTGTGCTAGCTCTTTGAAACTTGGCACAATAATGTAGTTCCATGTTCTATCGCTATGGTTTGTGTCCTATTGAAGTAGCCCCAAGCAGAGACTGACGAGAATCACTTTCATTGAAAGGAGTTGCCAAGCTTTCAAAAAACTACGAGTTCCTGTATTCTCAGTAAACATTTTTTCACCCAATATTGATGATATTTGCAGGTAATGATCAGTACACAAATACCACTTGGCTCACCAAATTTCGTTCTTCCAGGGTAAACCGTTCCTTTGCAGTAACTGTTTTCATGTTTAGGTTTCACTCTGTTTTCAACTATATGGATACATGTAGTTGGAACATTAAATCAAGCACGGTTTCTGCTAGGTCTTTGAAACTAGGCACAATAATGTAGTTCCAAGTTCTATCGCTTGGTTTGTGTCCTATTGAAGTAGCCCCAAGCCGAGACTGACGAGAATCACTTTCATTGAAAGGGGTTGCCAAGCTTCCAAAAAACTACGAGTTTCCTGAAATCTCAGCAAACATTTTTTTACCCAATATTGATGATATTTGCAGGTAATGATCAGTACACCAATCCCACTTGGCTCACCAAATTTCGTTCTTCTAGGGTAAACCGTTCCTTTGCAGTAACCGTTTTCATGTTTAGGTTTCAGTCTGTTTTCTCCTATATGGATTACATGTATTTGGAACTCTAAATCAAACACGGTTTGTGCTAGCTCTTTGAAACTTGGCACAATAATGTAGTTCCAAGTTCTATCACTATGGTTTGTGTCCTATTGAAGTAGCCCCAAGCAGAGACTGACGAGAATCACTTTCATTGAAAGGGTTTGCCAATCTTCCAAAAACTACGAGTTTCCTGAAATCTCAGCAAACATTTTTTCACCCAATCTTGATGATACTTGCAGGTAATGATCAGTACACCAATCCCACTTGGCTCACCAAATTTAGTTCTTCTAGGGTTAACCGTTAATTTGCAGTAACCGTTTTCATGTTTAGGTTTCACACTGTTTTCTCCTATATGGATACATGTAGTTGGAACTCTAAATCAAACACGGTTTCTGCTAGCTCTTTGAAACTTGGCACAATAATGTAGTTCCAAGTTCTATCGCTTGGTTTGTGTCCTATTGATGTAGCCACAAGCCGAGACTGACGAGAATCACTTTCATTGAAAGGGGTTGCCAAGCTTCCAAAATCTACGAGTTTCCTGAAATCTCAGCAAACATTTTTTCACCCAATCTTGATGATATTTGCAGGTAATGATCAGTACACCAATCCCACTTGGCTCACCAAATTTCGTTCTTCTAGGTTAAACCGTTCCTTTGCAGTAACCGTTTTCATGTTTAGGTTTCACTCTGTTTTCTCCTATATGGATACATGTAGTTGGAACTCTAAATCAAACACGGTTTGTGCCAGCTCTTTGAAACTTGGTACAATAATGTAGTTCCAAGTTCTATCGCTATGGTATGTGTCCTATTGAAGTAGCCCCAAGCAGAGACTGACGAGAATCACTTTCATTGAAAGGGGTTGCCAAGCTTCCAAAAAAACTACGAGTTTCCTGAAATCTCAGCAAACATTTTTTTCACCCAATCTTGATGATACTTGCAGGTAATGATCAGTACACCAGTCCCACGTGGCTCACCAAATTTTGTTCTTCCAATTTGAACCGTTCCTTTGCAGGAACCGTTTTCATCTTTAGGTTTCACTCTGTTTTCTCCTATATGGATACATGTAGTTGGAACTCTAAATCAAACACGGTTTGTGCCAGCTCTTTGAAACTTGGTACAATAATGTAGTTCCAAGTTCTATCGCTATGGTATGTGTCCTATTGAAGTAGCCCCAAGCAGAGACTGACGAGAATCACTTTCATTGACAGGGGTTGCCAAGCTTCCAAAATCTACGAGTTTCCTGAAATCTCAGCAAACATTTTTTCACCCAATCTTTATGATATTTGCAGGTAATGATCAGTACACCAATCCCACTTGGCTCACCAAATTTCGTTCTTCTAGGTTAAACCGTTCCTTTGCAGTAACCGTTTTCATGTTTAGGTTTCACTCTGTTTTCTCCTATATGGATACATGTAGTTGGAACTCTAAATCAAACACGGTTTGTGCCAGCTCTTTGAAACTTGGTACAATAATGTAGTTCAAAGTTCTATCGCTATGGTATGTGTCCTATTGAAGTAGCCCCAAGCAGAGACTGACGAGAATCACTTTCATTGAAAGGGGTTGCCAAGCTTCCAAAAAACTACGAGTTTCCTGAAATCTCAGCAAACATTTTTTCACCCAATCTTGATGATACTTGCAGGTAATGATCAGTACACCAGTCCCACGTGGCTCACCAAATTTTGTTCTTCCAATTTAAACCATTCCTTTGCAGGAACCGTTTTCATCTTTAGGTTTCACTCTGTTTTCTCCTATATGGATACATGTAGTTGGAACTCTAAATCAAACACGGTTTGTGCTAGCTCTTTGAAACTTGGCACAATAATGTAGTTCCAAGTTCTATCGCTATGGTTTGTGTCCTATTGAAGTAGCCCCAAGCAGAGACTGACGAGAATCACTTTCATTGAAAGTGGGTTGCCAAGCTTCTGAAAAACTACGAGTTTCCTGAAATCTCAGCAAACATTTTTTTTCAACCAATCTTGATGATACTTGCAGGTAATGATCAGTACACCAATCCCACTTGGCTCACCAAATTTCGTTCTTCTAGGTTAAACCGTTCCTTTGCAGTAACCGTTTTCATGTTTAGGTTTCACTCTGTTTTCTCCTATATGGATACATGTAGTTGGAACTCTAAATCAAACACGGTTTGTGCCAGCTCTTTGAAACTTGGTACAATAATGTAGTTCCAAGTTCTATCGCTATGGTATGTGTCCTATTGAAGTAGCCCCAAGCAGAGACTGACGAGAATCACTTTCATTGAAAGGGGTTGCCAAGCTTCCAAAAAAACTACGAGTTTCCTGAAATCTCAGCAAACATTTTTTTCACCCAATCTTGATGATACTTGCAGGTAATTATCAGTACACCAGTCCCACGTGGCTCACCAAATTTTGTTCTTCCAATTTAAACCGTTCCTTTGCAGGAACCGTTTTCTTCTTTAGGTTTCACTCTGTTTTCTCCTATATGGATACATGTAGTTGGAACTCTAAATCAAACACGGTTTCTGCTAGCTCTTTGAAACTTGGCACAATAATGTAGTTGCAAGTTCTATCGCTATGGTTTGTGTCCTATTGGAGTAGCCCCAAGCAGAGACTGACGAGAATCACTTTCATTGAAAGGGGTTGCCAAGCTTCTGAAAAACTACGAGGTTCCTGAAATCTCAGCAAATATTTTTTCACCCAATCTTGATGATACTTGCAGGTAATGATCAGTACACCAGTCCCACTTGGCTCACCAAATTTCGTTCTTCTAGGTTAAACCGTTCATATGCAGTAACCGTTTTCATGTTTAGGTTTCACTCTGTTTTCTCCTATATGGATACATGTATTTGGAACTCTAAATCAAACACGGTTTGTGCTAGCTCTTTGAAACTTGGCACAATATTGTAGTTCCATGTTCTATCGCTATGGTTTGTGTCCTATTGAAGTAGCCCCAAGCAGAGACTGACGAGAATCACTTTCATTGAAAGGAGTTGCCAAGCTTTCAAAAAACAACGAGTTTCCTGTATTCTCAGTAAACATTTTTTCACCCAATCTTGATGATATTTGCAGGTAATGATCAGTACACCAATCCCACTTGGCTCACCAAATTTCGTTCTTCCAGGGTAAACCGTTCGTTTGCAGTAACCGTTTTCATGTTTAGGTTTCACTCTGTTTTCTCCTATATGGATACATGTATTTGGAACTCTAAATCAAACACGGTTTGTGCTAGCTCTTTGAAACTTGGCACAATAATGTAGTTCCAAGTTCTATCGCTATGGTTTGTGTCCTATTGAAGTAGCCCCAAGCAGAGACTGACGAGAATGACTTTCATTGAAAGGGGTTGCCAAGCTTCCAAAAAACTACGAGTTTCCTGAAACCTCAGCAAACATTTTTTTCACCCAATCTTGATGATACTTCAGGTAATGATCAGTACACCAGTCTCACTTGTCTCACCAAATTTCATTCTTCTAGGTTAAACCGTTCCTTTGCAGTAACCGTTTTCATGTTTAGGTTTCACTCTGTTTTCTCCTATATGGATACATGTAGTTGGAACTCTAAATCAAACACGGTTTGTGCCAGCTCTTTGAAACTTGGTACAATAATGTAGTTCCAAGTTCTATCGCTATGGTATGTGTCCTATTGAAGTAGCCCCAAGCAGAGACTGAGGAGAATCACTTTCATTGAAAGGGGTTGCCAAGCTTCCAAAAAACTACGAGTTTCCTGAAATCTCAGCAAACATTTTTTTTTCACCCAATCTTGATGATACTTGCAGGTAATGATCAGTACACCAGTCCCACGTGGCTCACCAAATTTTGTTCTTCCAATTTGAACCGTTCCTTTGCAGGAACCGTGTTCATCTTTAGGTTTCACTCTGTTTTCTCCTATATGGATACATGTAGTTGGAACTCTAAATCAAACACGGTTTGTGCCAGCTCTTTGAAACTTGGTACAATAATGTAGTTCCAAGTTCTATCGCTATGGTATGTGTCCTATTGAAGTAGCCCCAAGCAGAGACTGACGAGAATCACTTTCATTGAAAGGGGTTGCCAAGCTTCCAAAATCTACGAGTTTCCGGAAATCTCAGCAAACATTTTTTCACCCAATCTTGATGATATTTGCAGGTAATGATCACTACACCAATCCCACTTGGCTCACCAAATTTCTTTCTTCTAGGTTAAACCGTTCCTTTGCAGTAACCGTTTTCATGTTTAGGTTTCACTCTGTTTTCTAGTATATGGGATACATATAGTTGGAACTCTAAATCAAACACGGTTTGTGCCAGCTCTTTGAAACTTGGTACAATAATGTAGTTCAAAGTTCTATCGCTATGGTATGTGTCCTATTGAAGTAGCCCCAAGCAGAGACTGACGAGAATCACTTTCATTGAAAGGGGTTGCCAATCTTCCAAAAACTACCAGTTTCCTGAAATCTGAGCAAACATTTTTTCACCCAATCTTGATGATACTTGCAGGTAATGATCAGTACACCAGTCCCACGTGGCTCACCAAATTTTGTTCTTCCAATTTAAACCGTTCCTTTGCAGGAACTGTTTTCATGTTTAGGTTTCACTCTGTTTTCTCCTATATGGATACATGAGTTGGAACTCTAAATCAAACACGGTTTCTGCTAGCTCTTTGAAACTTGGCACAATAATGTAGTTCCAAGTTCTATCGCTATGGTTTGTGTCCTATTGAAGTAGCCCCAAGCAGAGACTGACGAGAATCACTTTCATTGAAAGTGGGTTGCCAAGCTTCTGAAAAACTACGAGTTTCCTGAAATCTCAGCAAACATTTTTTTTCACCCAATCTTGATGATACTTGCAGGTAATGATCAGTACACCAGTCCCACTTGGCTCACCAAATTTCGTTCTTCTAGGTTAAACCGTTCCTTTGCAGTAACCGTTTTCATGTTTAGGTTTCACTCTGTTTTCTCCTATATGGATACATGTATTTGGAACTCTAAATCAATCACGGTTTGTGCTAGCTCTTTGAAACTTGGCACAATAATGTAGTTCCATGTTCTATCACTATGGTTTGTGTCCTATTGAAGTAGCCCCAACCAGAGACTGACGAGAATCACTTTCATTGAAAGGAGTTGCCAAGCTTTCAAAAACTACGAGTTTCCTGTATTCTCAGTAAACATTTTTTCACCCAATCTTGAGGATATTTGCAGGTAATGATCAGTACACCAATCCCACTTGGCTCACCAAATTTCGTTCTTCCAGGGTAAACCGTTCGTTTGCAGTAACCATTTTCATGTTTAGGTTTCACACTGTTTTCTCATATATGGATACATGTAGTTGGAACTCTAAATCAAACACGGTTTGTGCCAGCTCTTTGAAACTTGGTACAATAATGTAGTTCCAAGTTCTATCGCTATGGTATGTGTCCTATTGAAGTAGCCCCAAGCAGAGACTGACGAGAATCACTTTCATTGAAAGGGGTTGAAAAGCTTCCAAAAAACTACGAGTTTCCTGAAATCTCAGCAAACATTTTTCACCCAATCTTGATGATACTTGCAGGTAATGATCAGTACACCAGTCCCACGTGGCTCACCAAATTTTGTTCTTCCAATTTAAACCGTTCCTTTGCAGGAACCGTTTTCTTCTTTAGGTTTCACACTGTTTTCTCCCATATGGATACATGTAGTTGGAACTCTAAATCAAACACGGTTTGTGCTAGCTCTTTGAAACTTGGCACAATAATGTACTTCCAAGTTCTATCGCTATGGTTTGTGTCCTATTGAAGTAGCCCCAAGCAGAGACTGACGAGAATCACTTTCATTGAAAGGGGTTGCCAAGCTTCTGAAAAACTACGAGGTTCCTGAAATCTCAGCAAACATTTTTTTCACCCAATTTTGATGATACTTGCAGGTAATGATCAGTACACCAATCCACTTGGCTCACCAAATTTCGTTCTTCTAGGGTTAACCGTTAATTTGCAGTAACCGTTTTCATGTTTAGGTTTCACTCTGTTTTCTCCTATATGGATACATGTAGTTGGAACTCTAAATCAAACACGGTTTGTGCTAGCTCTTTGAAACTTGGCACAATAATGTAGTTCCAAGTTCTATCGCTATGGTTTGTGTCCTATTCAAGTAGCCCCAAGCAGAGACTGACGAGAATAACATTCATTGAAAGGGTTTGCCAAGATTCCAAAAAACTACGAGTTTCCTGAAACCTCAGCAAACATTTTTTTCACCCAATCTTGATGATACTTGCAGGTAATGATCAGTACACCAGTCCCACTTGTCTCACCAAATTTCGTTCTTCTAGGTTAAACCGTTCCTTTGCAGTAACCGTTCTCATGTTAAGGTTTCACTCTGTTTTCTCCTATATGGATACATGTAGTTGGAACTCTAAATCAAACACGGTTTGTGCTAGCTCATTGAAACTTGGCACAATAATGTAGTTCCATGTTCTATCGCTATGGTTTGTGTCCTATTGAAGTAGCCCCAAGCAGAGACTGACGAGAATCACTTTCATTGAAAGGAGTTGCCAAGCTTTCAAAAAACTACGAGTTTCCTGTATTCTCAGTAAACATTTTTTCACCCAATATTGATGATATTTGCAGGTAATGATCAGTACACCAATCCCACTTGGCTCACCAAATTTCGTTCTTCCAGGGTAAACCGTTCCTTTGCAGTAACTGTTTTCATGTTTAGGTTTCACTCTGTTTTCTCCTATATGGATACATGTAGTTGGAACTTTAAATCAAACACGGTTTCTGCTAGCTCTTTGAAACTTGGCACAATAATGTAGTTCCAAGTTCTATCGCTATGGTTTGTGTCCTATTCAAGTAGCCCCAAGCAGAGACTGACGAGAATAACATTCATTGAAAGGGTTTGCCAAGATTCCAAAAAACTACGAGTTTCCTGAAACCTCAGCAAACATTTTTTTCACCCAATCTTGATGATACTTGCAGGTAATGATCAGTACACCAGTCCCACTTGTCTCACCAAATTTCGTTCTTCTAGGTTAAACCGTTCCTTTGCAGTAACCGTTCTCATGTTAAGGTTTCACTCTGTTTTCTCCTATATGGATACATGTAGTTGGAACTCTAAATCAAACACGGTTTGTGCTAGCTCATTGAAACTTGGCACAATAATGTAGTTCCATGTTCTATCGCTATGGTTTGTGTCCTATTGAAGTAGCCCCAAGCAGAGACTGACGAGAATCACTTTCATTGAAAGGAGTTGCCAAGCTTTCAAAAAACTACGAGTTTCCTGTATTCTCAGTAAACATTTTTTCACCCAATATTGATGATATTTGCAGGTAATGATCAGTACACCAATCCCACTTGGCTCACCAAATTTCGTTCTTCCAGGGTAAACCGTTCCTTTGCAGTAACTGTTTTCATGTTTAGGTTTCACTCTGTTTTCTCCTATATGGATACATGTAGTTGGAACTTTAAATCAAACACGGTTTCTGCTAGCTCTTTGAAACTTGGCACAATAATGTAGTTGCAAGTTCTATCGCTATGGTTTGTGTCCTATTGAAGTAGCCCCAAGCAGAGACTGACGAGAATCACTTTCATTGAAAAGGGTTGCCAAGCTTCTGAAAAACTACGAGTTTCCTGAAATCTCAGCAAACATTTTTTTTCACCCAATCTTGATGATACTTGCAGGTAATGATCAGTACACCAATCCCACTTGGCTCACCAAATTTTGTTCTTCTAGGGTTAACCGTTAATTTGCAGTAACCGTTTTCATGTTTAGGTTTCACTCTGTTTTCTCCTATATGGATACATGTATTTGGAACTCTAAATCAAACACGGTTTGTGCTAGCTCTTTGAAACTTTGCACAATAATGTAGTTCCAAGTTCTATCGCTATGGTTTGTGTCCTATTGAAGTAGACCCAAGCAGAGACTGACGAGAATCACTTTCATTGAAAGGGGTTGCCAAGCTTCCAAAAAATTACGAGTTTCCTGAAACCTCAGCAAACATTTTTTCACCCAATCTTGATGATACTTGCAGGTAATGATCAGTACTCCAGTCCCACTTGGCTCACCAAATTTCGTTCTTCCAGGGTAAACCGTTCCTTTGCAGTAACTGTTTTCATGTTTAGGTTTCACTCTGTTTTCTCCTATATGGATACATGTAGTTGGAACTTTAAATCAAACACGGTTTCTGCTAGCTCTTTGAAACTTGGCACAATAATGTAGTTCCAAGTTCTTAGCTATGGTTTGTGTCCTATTGAAGTAGCCCCAAGCAGAGACTGACGAGAATCACTTTCATTGAAAGGGGTTGCCAAGCTTCCAAAAAATTACGAGTTTCCTGAAACCTCAGCAAACATTTTTTCACCCAATCTTGATGATACTTGCAGGTAATGATCAGTACACCAGTCCCACTTGGCTCACCAAATTTCGTTCTTCTAGGTTAAACCGTTCGTTTGCAGTAACCGTTTTCATGTTTAGGTTTCACACTGTTTTCTCCTATATGGATACATGTATTTGGAACTCTAAATCAAACACGGTTTGTGCTAGCTCTTTGAAACTTGGCACAATAATGTAGTTCCAAGTTCTATCGCTATGGTTTGTGTCCTATTGAAGTAGCCCCAAGCAGAGACTGACGAGAATCACTTTCATTGAAAGGGGTTGCCAAGCTTCCAAAAAACTACGAGTTTCCTGAAACCTCAGCAAACATTTTTTTCACCCAATCTTGATGATACTTCAGGTAATGATCAGTACACCAGTCTCACTTGTCTCACCAAATTCGTTCTTCTAGGTTAAACCGTTCCTTTGCAGTAACCGTTTTCAAGTTTAGGTTTCACTCTGTTTTCTCCTATATGGATACATGTAGTTGGAACTCTAAATCAAACACGGTTTGTGCTAGCTCTTTGAAACTTGGCACAATAATGTAGTTCCAAGTTCTATCGCTATGGTTTGTGTGCTATTGAAGTAGCCCCAAGCAGAGACTGAAGAGAATCACTTTCATTGAAAGGGGTTGCCAATCTTCCAAAAACTACCAGTTTCCTGAAATCTGAGCAAACATTTATTCACCCAATCTTGATGATACTTGCAGGTAATGATCAGTACACCAGTCCCACTTGGCTCACCAAATTTCGTTCTTCTAGGTTAAACCGTTCATATGCAGTAACCGTTTTCATGTTTAGGTTTCACTCTGTTTTCTCCTATATGGATACATGTATTTGGAACTCTAAATCAAACACGGTTTGTGCTAGCTCTTTGAAACTTGGCACAATATTGTAGTTCCATGTTCTATCGCTATGGTTTGTGTCCTATTGAAGTAGCCCCAAGCAGAGACTGACGAGAATCACTTTCATTGAAAGGAGTTGCCAAGCTTTCAAAAAACAACGAGTTTCCTGTATTCTCAGTAAACATTTTTTCACCCAATCTTGATGATATTTGCAGGTAATGATCAGTACACCAATCCCACTTGGCTCACCAAATTTCGTTCTTCCAGGGTAAACCGTTCGTTTGCAGTAACCGTTTTCATGTTTAGGTTTCACTCTGTTTTCTCCTATATGGATACATGTATTTGGAACTCTAAATCAAACACGGTTTGTGCTAGCTCTTTGAAACTTGGCACAATAATGTAGTTCCAAGTTCTATCGCTATGGTTTGTGTCCTATTGAAGTAGCCCCAAGCAGAGACTGACGAGAATGACTTTCATTGAAAGGGGTTGCCAAGCTTCCAAAAAACTACGAGTTTCCTGAAACCTCAGCAAACATTTTTTTCACCCAATCTTGATGATACTTCAGGTAATGATCAGTACACCAGTCTCACTTGTCTCACCAAATTTCATTCTTCTAGGTTAAACCGTTCCTTTGCAGTAACCGTTTTCATGTTTAGGTTTCACTCTGTTTTCTCCTATATGGATACATGTAGTTGGAACTCTAAATCAAACACGGTTTGTGCCAGCTCTTTGAAACTTGGTACAATAATGTAGTTCCAAGTTCTATCGCTATGGTATGTGTCCTATTGAAGTAGCCCCAAGCAGAGACTGAGGAGAATCACTTTCATTGAAAGGGGTTGCCAAGCTTCCAAAAAACTACGAGTTTCCTGAAATCTCAGCAAACATTTTTTTTCACCCAATCTTGATGATACTTGCAGGTAATGATCAGTACACCAGTCCCACGTGGCTCACCAAATTTTGTTCTTCCAATTTGAACCGTTCCTTTGCAGGAACCGTGTTCATCTTTAGGTTTCACTCTGTTTTCTCCTATATGGATACATGTAGTTGGAACTCTAAATCAAACACGGTTTGTGCCAGCTCTTTGAAACTTGGTACAATAATGTAGTTCCAAGTTCTATCGCTATGGTATGTGTCCTATTGAAGTAGCCCCAAGCAGAGACTGACGAGAATCACTTTCATTGAAAGGGGTTGCCAAGCTTCCAAAATCTACGAGTTTCCTGAAATCTCAGCAAACATTTTTTCACCCAATCTTGATGATATTTGCAGGTAATGATCACTACACCAATCCCACTTGGCTCACCAAATTTCTTTCTTCTAGGTTAAACCGTTCCTTTGCAGTAACCATTTTCATGTTTAGGTTTCACTCTGTTTTCTCCTATATGGATACATATAGTTGGAACTCTAAATCAAACACGGTTTGTGCCAGCTCTTTGAAACTTGGTACAATAATGTAGTTCAAAGTTCTATCGCTATGGTATGTGTCCTATTGAAGTAGCCCCAAGCAGAGACTGACGAGAATCACTTTCATTGAAAGGGGTTGCCAATCTTCCAAAAACTACCAGTTTCCTGAAATCTGAGCAAACATTTTTTCACCCAATCTTGATGATACTTGCAGGTAATGATCAGTACACCAGTCCCACGTGGCTCACCAAATTTTGTTCTTCCAATTTAAACCGTTCCTTTGCAGGAACTGTTTTCATGTTTAGGTTTCACTCTGTTTTCTCCTATATGGATACATGTAGTTGGAACTCTAAATCAAACACGGTTTCTGCTAGCTCTTTGAAACTTGGCACAATAATGTAGTTCCAAGTTCTATCGCTATGGTTTGTGTCCTATTGAAGTAGCCCCAAGCAGAGACTGACGAGAATCACTTTCATTGAAAGTGGGTTGCCAAGCTTCTGAAAAACTACGAGTTTCCTGAAATCTCAGCAAACATTTTTTTTCACCCAATCTTGATGATACTTGCAGGTAATGATCAGTACACCAGTCCCACTTGGCTCACCAAATTTCGTTCTTCTAGGTTAAACCGTTCCTTTGCAGTAACCGTTTTCATGTTTAGGTTTCACTCTGTTTTCTCCTATATGGATACATGTATTTGGAACTCTAAATCAATCACGGTTTGTGCTAGCTCTTTGAAACTTGGCACAATAATGTAGTTCCATGTTCTATCACTATGGTTTGTGTCCTATTGAAGTAGCCCCAACCAGAGACTGACGAGAATCACTTTCATTGAAAGGAGTTGCCAAGCTTTCAAAAACTACGAGTTTCCTGTATTCTCAGTAAACATTTTTTCACCCAATCTTGAGGATATTTGCAGGTAATGATCAGTACACCAATCCCACTTGGCTCACCAAATTTCGTTCTTCCAGGGTAAACCGTTCGTTTGCAGTAACCATTTTCATGTTTAGGTTTCACACTGTTTTCTCATATATGGATACATGTAGTTGGAACTCTAAATCAAACACGGTTTGTGCCAGCTCTTTGAAACTTGGTACAATAATGTAGTTCCAAGTTCTATCGCTATGGTATGTGTCCTATTGAAGTAGCCCCAAGCAGAGACTGACGAGAATCACTTTCATTGAAAGGGGTTGCCAAGCTTCCAAAAAACTACGAGTTTCCTGAAATCTCAGCAAACATTTTTTCACCCAATCTTGATGATACTTGCAGGTAATGATCAGTACACCAGTCCCACGTGGCTCACCAAATTTTGTTCTTCCAATTTAAACCGTTCCTTTGCAGGAACCGTTTTCTTCTTTAGGTTTCACACTGTTTTCTCCCATATGGATACATGTAGTTGGAACTCTAAATCAAACACGGTTTGTGCTAGCTCTTTGAAACTTGGCACAATAATGTACTTCCAAGTTCTATCGCTATGGTTTGTGTCCTATTGAAGTAGCCCCAAGCAGAGACTGACGAGAATCACTTTCATTGAAAGGGGTTGCCAAGCTTCTGAAAAACTACGAGGTTCCTGAAATCTCAGCAAACATTTTTTTCACCCAATCTTGATGATACTTGCAGGTAATGATCAGTACACCAATCCACTTGGCTCACCAAATTTCGTTCTTCTAGGGTTAACCGTTAATTTGCAGTAACCGTTTTCATGTTTAGGTTTCACTCTGTTTTCTCCTATATGGATACATGTAGTTGGAACTCTAAATCAAACACGGTTTGTGCTAGCTCTTTGAAACTTGGCACAATAATGTAGTTCCAAGTTCTATCGCTATGGTTTGTGTCCTATTCAAGTAGCCCCAAGCAGAGACTGACGAGAATAACATTCATTGAAAGGGTTTGCCAAGATTCCAAAAAACTACGAGTTTCCTGAAACCTCAGCAAACATTTTTTTCACCCAATCTTGATGATACTTGCAGGTAATGATCAGTACACCAGTCCCACTTGTCTCACCAAATTTCGTTCTTCTAGGTTAAACCGTTCCTTTGCAGTAACCGTTCTCATGTTAAGGTTTCACTCTGTTTTCTCCTATATGGATACATGTAGTTGGAACTCTAAATCAAACACGGTTTGTGCTAGCTCATTGAAACTTGGCACAATAATGTAGTTCCATGTTCTATCGCTATGGTTTGTGTCCTATTGAAGTAGCCCCAAGCAGAGACTGACGAGAATCACTTTCATTGAAAGGAGTTGCCAAGCTTTCAAAAAACTACGAGTTTCCTGTATTCTCAGTAAACATTTTTTCACCCAATATTGATGATATTTGCAGGTAATGATCAGTACACCAATCCCACTTGGCTCACCAAATTTCGTTCTTCCAGGGTAAACCGTTCCTTTGCAGTAACTGTTTTCATGTTTAGGTTTCACTCTGTTTTCTCCTATATGGATACATGTAGTTGGAACTTTAAATCAAACACGGTTTCTGCTAGCTCTTTGAAACTTGGCACAATAATGTAGTTGCAAGTTCTATCGCTATGGTTTGTGTCCTATTGAAGTAGCCCCAAGCAGAGACTGACGAGAATCACTTTCATTGAAAAGGGTTGCCAAGCTTCTGAAAAACTACGAGTTTCCTGAAATCTCAGCAAACATTTTTTTTCACCCAATCTTGATGATACTTGCAGGTAATGATCAGTACACCAATCCCACTTGGCTCACCAAATTTTGTTCTTCTAGGGTTAACCGTTAATTTGCAGTAACCGTTTTCATGTTTAGGTTTCACTCTGTTTTCTCCTATATGGATACATGTATTTGGAACTCTAAATCAAACACGGTTTGTGCTAGCTCTTTGAAACTTTGCACAATAATGTAGTTCCAAGTTCTATCGCTATGGTTTGTGTCCTATTGAAGTAGACCCAAGCAGAGACTGACGAGAATCACTTTCATTGAAAGGGGTTGCCAAGCTTCCAAAAAATTACGAGTTTCCTGAAACCTCAGCAAACATTTTTTCACCCAATCTTGATGATACTTGCAGGTAATGATCAGTACTCCAGTCCCACTTGGCTCACCAAATTTCGTTCTTCCAGGGTAAACCGTTCCTTTGCAGTAACTGTTTTCATGTTTAGGTTTCACTCTGTTTTCTCCTATATGGATACATGTAGTTGGAACTTTAAATCAAACACGGTTTCTGCTAGCTCTTTGAAACTTGGCACAATAATGTAGTTCCAAGTTCTTAGCTATGGTTTGTGTCCTATTGAAGTAGCCCCAAGCAGAGACTGACGAGAATCACTTTCATTGAAAAGGGTTGCCAAGCTTCTGAAAAACTACGAGTTTCCTGAAATCTCAGCAAACATTTTTTTTCACCCAATCTTGATGATACTTGCAGGTAATGATCAGTACACCAATCCCACTTGGCTCACCAAATTTCGTTCTTCTAGGGTTAACCGTTAATTTGCAGTAACCGTTTTCATGTTTAGGTTTCACTCTGTTTTCTCCTATATGGATACATGTATTTGGAACTCTAAATCAAACACGGTTTGTGCTAGCTCTTTGAAACTTGGCACAATAATGTACTTCCAAGTTCTATCGCTATGGTTTGTGTCCTATTGAAGTAGCCCCAAGCAGAGACTGACGAGAATCACTTTCATTGAAAGGGGTTGCCAAGCTTCCAAAAAATTACGAGTTTCCTGAAACCTCAGCAAACATTTTTTCACCCAATCTTGATGATACTTGCAGGTAATGATCAGTACACCAGTCCCACTTGGCTCACCAAATTTCGTTCTTCTAGGTTAAACCGTTCATATGCAGTAACCGTTTTCATGTTTAGGTTTCACTCTGTTTTCTCCTATATGGATACATGTATTTGGAACTCTAAATCAAACACGGATTGTGCTAGCTCTTTGAAACTTGGTACAATAATGTAGTTCCATGTTCTATCGCTATGGTTTTTGTCCTATTGAAGTAGCCCCAAGCAGAGACTGACGAGAATCACTTTCATTGAAAGGAGTTGCCAAGCTTTCAAAAAACTACGATTTTCCTGTATTCTCAGTAAACATTTTTTCACCCAATCTTGATGATATTTGCAGGTAATGATCAGTACACCAATCCCACTTGGCTCACCAAATTTCGTTCTTCCAGGGTAAACCGTTCGTTTGCAGTAACCGTTTTCATGTTTAGGTTTCACACTGTTTTCTCCTATATGGATACATGTATTTGGAACTCTAAATCAAACACGGTTTGTGCTAGCTCTTTGAAACTTGGCACAATAATGTAGTTCCAAGTTCTATCGCTATGGTTTGTGTCCTATTGAAGTAGCCCCAAGCAGAGACTGACGAGAATCACTTTCATTGATAGGGGTTGCCAAGCTTCCAAAAAACTACGAGTTTCCTGAAACCTCAGCAAACATTTTTTTCACCCAATCTTGATGATACTTCAGGTAATGATCAGTACACCAGTCTCACTTGTCTCACCAAATTCGTTCTTCTAGGTTAAACCGTTCCTTTGCAGTAACCGTTTTCAAGTTTAGGTTTCACTCTGTTTTCTCCTATATGGATACATGTAGTTGGAACTCTAAATCAAACACGGTTTGTGCTAGCTCTTTGAAACTTGGCACAATAATGTAGTTCCAAGTTCTATCGCTATGGTTTGTGTGCTATTGAAGTAGCCCCAAGCAGAGACTGAAGAGAATCACTTTCATTGAAAGGGGTTGCCAATCTTCCAAAAACTACCAGTTTCCTGAAATCTGAGCAAACATTTATTCACCCAATCTTGATGATACTTGCAGGTAATGATCAGTACACCAGTCCCACTTGTCTCACCAAATTTCGTCTTCCAGGTTAAACCGTTCCTTTGCAGTAACCGTTTTCATGTTTAGGTTTCACTCTGTTTTCTCATATATGGATACATGTAGTTGGAACTCTAAAACAAACACGGTTTGTGCCAGCTCTTTGAAACTTGGTACAATAATGTAGTTCCAAGTTCTATCGCTATGGTATGTGTCCTATTGAAGTAACCCCAAGCAGAGACTGACGAGAATCACTTTCATTGAAAGGGGTTGCCAAGCTTTCAAAAAACTACGATTTTACTGTATTCTCAGTAAACATTTTTTCACCCAATCTTGATGATACTTGCAGGTAATGATCAGTACACCAATCCCACTTGTCTCACCAAATTTCGTTCTTCTAGGTTAAACCGTTCCTTTGCAGTAACCGTTTTCATGTTTAGGTTTCACTCTGTTTTCTCATATATGGATACATGTAGTTGGAACTCTAAATCAAACACGGTTTGTGCCGGCTCTTTGAAACTTGGTACAATAATGTAGTTCCAAGTTCTATCGCTATGGTATGTGTCCTATTGAAGTAGCCCCAAGCAGAGACTGACGAGAATCACTTTCATTGAAAGGGGTTGCCATGCTTCCAAAAAACTACGAGTTTCCTGAAATCTCAGCAAATATTTTTTCACCCAATCTTGATGATACTTGCAGGTAATTATCAGTACACCAGTCCCACGTGGCTCACCAAATTTTGTTCTTCCAATTTAAACCGTTCCTTTGCAGGAACCGTTTTCTTCTTTAGGTTTCACTCTGTTTTCTCCTATTTGGATACATGTAGTTGGAACTCTAAATCAAACACGGTTTCTGCTAGCTCTTTGAAACTTGGCACAGTAATGTAGTTGCAAGTTCTATCGCTATGGTTTGTGTCCTATTGAAGTAGCCCCAAGCAGAGACTGACGAGAATCACTTTCATTGAAAGGGGTTGTCAAGCTTCTGAAAAACTACGAGGTTCCTGAAATCTCAGCAAACATTTTTTCACCCAATCTTGATGATACTTGCAGGTAATGATCAGTACACCTGTCCCACTTGGCTCACCAAATTTCGTTCTTCTAGGTTAAACCGTTCCTTTGCAGTAACCGTTTTCATGTTTAGGTTTCACTCTGTTTTCTCCTATATGGATACATGTATTTGGAACTCTAAATCAAACACGGTTTGTGCTAGCTCTTTGAAACTTGGCACAATAATGTAGTTCCATGTTCTATCGCTATGGTTTGTGTCCTATTGAAGTAGCCCCGAGCACAGACTGACGAGAATCACTTTCATTGAAAGGGGTTGCCAAGCTTCCAAAAAATTACGAGTTTCCTGAAACCTGAGCAAATATTTTTTCACCCAATCTTGATGATACTTGCAGGTAATGATCAGTACACCAGTCCCACTTGGCTCACCAAATTTCGTTCTTCTAGGTTAAACCGTTCATATGTAGTAACTGTTTTCATGTTTAGGTTTCACTCTGTTTTCTCCTATATGGATACATGTATTTGGAACTCTAAATCAAACACGGTTTGTGCTAGCTCTTTGAAACTTGGCACAATAATGTAGTTCCATGTTCTATCGCTATGGTTTGTGTCCTATTGAAGTAGCCCCAAGCAGAGACTGACGAGAATCACTTTCATTGAAAGGAGTTGCCAAGCTTTCAAAAAACAACGAGTTTCCTGTATTCTCAGTAAACATTTTTTCACCCAATCTTGATGATATTTGCAGGTAATGATCAGTACACCAATCCCACTTGGCTGACCAAATTTCGTTCTTCCAGGGTAAACCGTTCGTTTGCAGTAACCGTTTTCATGTTTAGGTTTCACACTGTTTTCTCCTATATGGATACATGTATTTGGAACTCTAAATCAAACACGGTTTGTGCTAGCTCTTTGAAACTTGTCACAATAATGTAGTTCCAAGTTCTATCGCTATGGTTTGTGTCCTATTGAAGTAGCCCCAAGCATAGACTGACGAGAATCACTTTCATTGAAAGGGGTTTCCAAGCTTCCAAAAAACTACGAGTTTCCTGAAACCTCAGCAAACATTTTTTTTCACCCAATCTTGATGATACTTCAGGTAATGATCAGTACACCAGTCTCACTTGTCTCACCAAATTTCGTTCTTCTAGGTTAAACCGTTCCTTTGCAGTAACCATTTTCATGTTTAGGTTTCACTCTGCTTTCTCCTATATGGATACATGTAGTTGGAACTCTAAATCAAACACGGTTTCTGCTAGCTCTTTGAAACTTGGCACAATAATGTAGTTCCAAGTTCTATCGCTATGGTTTGTGTCCTATTGAAGTAGCCCCAAGCAGAGACTGAAGAGAATCACTTTCATTGAAAGGGCTTGCCAATCTTCCAAAAACTACCAGTTTCCTGAAATCTGAGCAAACATTTTTTCACCCAATCTTGATGATACTTGCAGGTAATGATCAGTACACCAGTCCCACTTGTCTCACCAAATTTCGTTCTTCTAGGTTAAACCGTTCCTTTGCAGTAACCGTTTTCATGTTTAGGTTTCACTCTGTTTTCTCATATATGGATACATGTAGTTGGAACTCTAAATCAAACACGGTTTGTGCTAGCTCTTTGAAACTTGGCACAATAATGTAGTTCCAAGTTCTATCGCTATGGTTTGTGTCCTATTGAAGTAGTCCCAAGCAGAGACTGACGAGAATCACTTTCATTGAAAGGAGTTGCCAAGCTTTCAAAAAACTACGATTTTCCTGTATTCTCAGTAAACATTTTTTCACCCAATCTTGATGATACTTGCAGGTAATGATCAGTACACCAATCCCACTTGTCTCACCAAATTTCGTTCTTCTAGGTTAAACCGTTCCTTTGCAGTAACCGTTTTCATGTTTAGGTTTCACTCTGTTTTCTCATATATGGATACATGTAGTTGGAACTCTAAATCAAACACGGTTTGTGCCGGCTCTTTGAAACTTGGTACAATAATGTAGTTCCAAGTTCTATCGCTATGGTATGTGTCCTATTGAAGTAGCCCCAAGCAGAGACTGACGAGAATCACTTTCATTGAAAGAGGTTGCCATGCTTCCAAAAAACTACGAGTTTCCTGAAATCTCAGCAAATATTTTTTCACCCAATCTTGATGATACTTGCAGGTAATTATCAGTACACCAGTCCCACGTGGCTCACCAAATTTTGTTCTTCCAATTTAAACCGTTCCTTTGCAGGAACCGTTTTCTTCTTTAGGTTTCACTCTGTTTTCTCCTATTTGGATACATGTAGTTGGAACTCTAAATCAAACACGGTTTCTGCTAGCTCTTTGAAACTTGGCACAATAATGTAGTTGCAAGTTCTATCGCTATGGTTTGTGTCCTATTGAAGTAGCCCCAAGCAGAGACTGACGAGAATCACTTTCATTGAAAGGGGTTGTCAAGCTTCTGAAAAACTACGAGGTTCCTGAAATCTCAGCAAACATTTTTTCACCCAATCTTGATGATACTTGCAGGTAATGATCAGTACACCTGTCCCACTTGGCTCACCAAATTTCGTTCTTCTAGGTTAAACCGTTCATATGCAGTAACCGTTTTCATGTTTAGGTTTCACTCTGTTTTCTCCTATATGGATACATGTATTTGGAACTCTAAATCAAACACGGTTTGTGCTAGCACTTTGAAACTTGGCACAATAATGTAGTTCCATGTTCTATCGCTATGGTTTGTGTCCTATTGAAGTATCCCCAAGCCGAGACTGACGAGAATCACTTTCATTGAAAGGGGTTGCCAAGCTTCCAAAAAATTACGAGTTTCCTGAAACCTCAGCAAACATTTTTTCACCCAAACTTGATGATACTTGCATGTAATGATATGTACACCAGTCCCACTTGGCTCACCAAATTTCGTTCTTCTAGGTTAAACCGTTCATATGCAGTAACCGTTTTCATGTTTAGGTTTCACTCTGTTTTCTCCTATATGGATACATGTATTTGGAACTCTAAATCAAACACGGTTTGTGCTAGCTCTTTGAAACTTGGCACAATAATGTAGTTCCATGTTCTATCGCTATGGTTTGTGTCCTATGGAAGTAGCCCCAAGCAGAGACTGACGAGAATCACTTTCATTGAAAGGAGTTGCCAAGCTTCCAAAAAACTACGAGTTTCCTGAAACCTCAGCAAACATTTTTTTCACCCAATCTTGATGATACTAGCAGGTAATGATCAGTACACCAGTCTCACTTGTCTCACCAAATTCGTTCTTCTAGGTTAAACCGTTCCTTTGCAGTAACCGTTTTCATGTTTAGGTTTCACTCTGTTTTCTCCTATATGGATACATGTAGTTGGAACTCTAAATCAAACACGGTTTCTGCTAGCTCTTTGAAACTTGGCACAATAATGTAGTTCCAAGTTCTATCGCTATGGTTTGTGTCCTATTGAAGTAGCCCCAAGCAGAGACTGAAGAGAATCACTTTCATTGAAAGGGGTTGCCAATCTTCCAAAAACTACCATTTTCCTGAAATCTGAGCAAATATTTTTTCACCCAATCTTGATGATACTTGCAGGTAAATATCAGTACACCAGTCCCACTTGTCTCACCAAATTTCGTTCTTCTAGGTTAAACCGTTCCTTTGCAGTAACCGTTTTCATGTTTAGGTTTCACTCTGTTTTATCATATATGGATACATGTAGTTGGAACTCTAAATCAAACACGGTTTGTGCTAGCTCTTTGAAACTTGGTACAATAATGTAGTTCCAAGTTCTATCGCTATGGTATGTGTCCTATTGAAGTAGCCCCAAGCAGAGACTGACGAGAATCACTTTCATTGAAAGGGGTTGCCAAGCTTCCCAAAAACTACGAGTTTCCTGAAATCTCAGCAAATATTTTTTCACCCAATCTTGATGATACTTGCAGGTAATTATCAGTACACCAGTCCCACGTGGCTCACCAAATTTGGTTCTTCCAATTTAAACCGTTCCTTTGCAGGAACCGTTTTCTTCTTTAGGTTTCACTCTGTTTTCTCCTATATGGATACATGTAGTTGGAACTCTAAATCAAACACGGTTTCTGCTAGCTCTTTGAAACTTGGCACAATAATGTAGTTGCAAGTTCTATCGCTATGGTTTGTGTCCTATTGAAGTAGCCCCAAGCAGAGACTGACGAGAATCACTTTCATTGAAAGGGTTTGCCAAGCTTCTGAAAAACTACGAGGTTCCTGAAATCTCAGCAAACATTTTTTCACCCAATCTTGATGATACTTGCAGGTAATGATCAGTACACCTGTCCCACTTGGCTCACCAAATTTCGTTCTTCTAGGTTAAACCGTTCATATGCAGTAACCGTTTTCATGTTTAGGTTTCACTCTGTTTTCTCCTATATGGATACATGTATTTGGAACTCTAAATCAAACACGGTTTGTGCTAGCTCTTTGAAACTTGGCACAATAATGTAGTTCCATGTTCTATCGCTATGGTTTGTGTCCTATTGAAGTATCCCCAAGCCGAGACTGACGAGAATCACTTTCATTGAAAGGGGTTGCCAAGCTTCCAAAAAATTACGAGTTTCCTGAAACCTCAGCAAACATTTTTTCACCCAATCTAGATGATACTTGCATGTAATGATCAGTACACCAGTCCCACTTGGCTCACCAAATTTCGTTCTTCTAGGTTAAACCGTTCATATGCAGTAACCGTTTTCATGTTTAGGTTTCACTCTGTTTTCTCCTATATGGATACATGTATTTGGAACTCTAAATCAAACACGGTTTGTGCTAGCTCTTTGAAACTTGGCACAATAATGTAGTTCCAAGTTCTATCACTTGGTTTGTGTCCTATTGAAGTAGCCCCAAGCCGAGACTGACGAGAATCACTTTCATTGAAAGGGGTTGCAAAGCTTTCAAAAAACTACGAGTTTCCTGAAATCTCAGCAAACATTTTTTCACCCAATCTTGATGATATTTGCAGGTAATGATCAGTACACCAATCCCACTTGGCTCACCAAATTTCGTTCTTCTAGGTTAAACCGTTCCTTTGCAGTAACCGTTTTCATGTTTAGGTTTCACTCTGTTTTCTCCTATATGGATACATGTATTTGGAACTCTAAATCAAACACGGTTTGTGCTAGCTCTTTGAAACTTGGCACAATAATGTAGTTCCAAGTTCTATCGCTATGGTTTGTGTCCTATTGAAGTAGCCCCAAGCAGAGACTGACGAGAATCACTTTCATTGAAAGGGGTTGCCAATCTTCCAAAAACTACGAGTTTCCTGAAATCTCAGCAAACATTTTTTCACCCAATCTTGATGATACTTGCAGGTAATGATCAGTACACCAATCCCACTTGGCTCACTAAATTTCGTTCTTCTAGGGTTAACCGTTAATTGGCAGTAACCGTTTTCATGTTTAGGTTTCACTCTGTTTTCTCCTATATGGATAAATGTAGTTGGAACTCTAAATCAAACACGGTTTGTGCTAGCTCTTTGAAACTTGGCACAATAATGTAGTTCCATGTTCTATCGCTATGCTTTGTGTCCTATTGAAGTAGCCCCAAGCAGAGACTGACGAGAATCACTTTCATTGAAAGGAGTTGCCAAGCTTTTAAAAAACTACGAGTTTCCTGTATTCTCAGTAAAGATTTTTTCACCCAATCTTGATGATATTTGCAGGTAATGATCAGTACACCAATCCCACTTGGCTCACCAAATTTCGTTCTTCCAGGGTAAACCGTTCGTTTGCAGTAACCGTTTTCATGTTTAGGTTTCACACTGTTTTCTCCTATATGGATACATGTATTTGGAACTCTAAATCAAACACGGTTTGTGCTAGCTCTTTGAAACTTGGCACAATAATGTACTTCCAAGTTCTATCGCTATGGTTTGTGTCCTATTGAAGTAGCCCCAAGCAGAGACTGACGAGAATCACTTACATTGAAAGGGGTTGCCAAGCTTCCAAAAAACTACGAGTTTTCTGAAACCTCAGCAAACATTTTTTTCACCCAATCTTGATGATACTTCAGGTAATGATCAGTACACCAGTCCCACTTGTCTCACCAAATTTCGTTCTTCTAGGTTAAACCGTTCCTTTGCAGTAACCGTTTTCATGTTTAGGTTTCACTCTGTTTTCTCCTATATGGATACATGTAGTTGGAACTCTAAATCAAACACGGTTTCTGCTAGCTCTTTGAAACTTGGCACAATAATGTAGTTCCAAGTTCTATCGCTATGGTTTGTGTCCTATTGAAGTAGCCCCAAGCAGAGACTGAAGAGAATCACTTTCATTGAAAGGGGTTGCGAATCTTCCAAAAACTACGAGTTTCCAGAAATCTGAGCAAACATTTTTTCACCCAATCTTGATGATACTTGCAGGTAATGATCAGTACACCAGTCCCACTTGTCTCACCAAATTTCGTTCTTCTAGGTTAAACCGTTCCTTTGCAGTAACCGTTTTCATGTTTAGGTTTCACTCTGTTTTCTCATATATGGATACATGTAGTTGGAACTCTAAATCAAACACGGTTTGTGCCAGCTCTTTGAAACTTGGTACAATAATGTAGTTCCAAGTTCTATCGCTATGGTTTGTGTCCTATTGAAGGAGCCCCAAGCACAGACTGACGAGAATCACTTTCATTGAAAGGGTTGCCAAGCTTCTGAAAAACTACGAGGTTCTTGAAATCTCAGCAAACATTTGTTTCACCCAATCTTGATGATACTTGCAGGTAATGATCAGTACACCAATCCCACTTGGCTCACCAAATTTCGTTCTTCTAGGGTTAACCGTTAATTTGCAGTAACCGTTTTCATGTTTAGGTTTCACTCTGTTTTCTCCTATATGGATACATGTAGTTGGAACTCTAAATCAAACACGGTTTGTGCTAGCTCTTTGAAACTTGGCACAATAATATAGTTCCAAGTTCTATCGCTATGGTTTGTGTCCTATTCAAGTAGCCCCAAGCAGAGACTGACGAGAATAACATTCATTGAAAGGGTATGCCAAGATTCCAAAAAACTACGAGTTTCCTGAAACCTCAGCAAACATTTTTTTCACACAATCTTGATGATACTTGCAGGTAATGATCAGTACACCAGTCCCACTTGTATCACCAAATTTCGTTCTTCTAGGTTAAACCGTTCCTTTGCAGTAACCGTTCTCATGTTTAGGTTTCACTCTGTTTTCTCCTATATGGATACATGTATTTGGAACTCTAAATCAAACACGGTTTGTGCTAGCTCTTTGAAACTTGGCACAATAATGTAGTTCCAAGTTCTATCGCTTGGTTTGTGTCCTATTGAAGTAGCCCCAAGCCGAGACTGACGAGAATCACTTTCATTGAAAGGGGTTGCCAAGCTTCCAAAATCTACGAGTTTCCTGAAATCTCAGCAAACATTTTTTCACCCAATCTTGATGATATTTGCAGGTAATGATCAGTACACCAATCCCAAGTGGCTCACCAAATTTCGTTCTTCTAGGTTAAACCGTTCCTTTGCAGTAACCGTTTTCATGTTTAGGTTTCACTCTGTTTTCTCTTATATGGATACATGTAGTTGGAACTCTAAATCAAACACGGTTTGTGCCAGCTCTTTGAAACTTGGTACAATAATGTAGTTCCAAGTTCTATCACTATGGTATGTGTCCTATTGAAGTAGCCCCAAGCAGAGACTGACCAGAATCACTTTCATTGAAAGGGGTTGCCAAGCTTCCAAAAAACTACGAGTTTCCTGAAACCTCAGCAAACATTTTTTCACCCAATCTTGATGATACTTGCAGGTAATGATCAGTACACCAGTCCCACTTGGCTCACCTATTTTCGTTCTTCTAGGTTAAACCGTTCGTATGCAGTAACCGTTTTCATGTTTAGGTTTCACTCTGTTTTCTCCTATATGGATACATGTAGTTGGAACTCTAAATCAAACACGGTTTGTGCTAGCTCTTTGAAACTTGGCACAATAATGTAGTTCCATGTTCTATCGCTATGGTTTGTGTACTATTGAAGTAGCCCCAAGCAGAGACTGACGAGAATAACATTCATTGAAAGGGGTTGCCAAGCTTCCAAAATCTACGAGTTTCCTGAAATCTCAGCAAACATTTTTTCACCCAATCTTGATGATACTTGCAGGTAATGATCAGTACACCAGTCCCACTTGGCTCACCAAATTTCGTTCTTTTAGGTTTAACCGTTCGTTTGCATTAACCGTTTTCATGTTTAGGTTTCACTCTGTTTTCTCCTATATGGATTCATGTAGTTGGAACTCTAAATCAAATACAGTTTGTGCTAGCTCTTTGAAACTTGGCACAATAATGTAGTTCCAAGTTCTATCGCTATGGATTGTGTCCTATTGAAGTACCCCCAAGCAGAGACTGAGGAGAATCACTTTCATTGAAAGGGGTTGCCAAGCTTCTGAAAAACTACGAGTTTCCTGAAATCTCACCAAACATTTTTTCACCCAATCTTGATGATACTTGCAGGTAATGATCAGTACACCAGTCCCACTTGTATCACCAAATTTCGTTCTTCTAGGTTAAACCGTTCGTATGCAGTAACCGTTTTCATGTTTAGGTTTCACTCTGTTTTCTCGTATATGGATACATGTAGTTGGAACTTTAAATCAAACACGGTTTGTGCTAGCTCTTTGAAACTTGGCACAATAATGTAGTTCCATGTTCTATCGCTATGGTTTGTGTACTATTGAAGTAGCCCCAAGCAGAGACTGACGAGAATCACTTTCATTGAAAGGAGTTGACAAGCTTTCAAAAAACTACGAGTTTCCTGTATTCTCAGTAAACATTTTTTCACCCAATCTTGATGATATTTGCAGGTAATGATCAGTACACCAATCCCACTTGGCTCACCATATTTCGTTCTTCTAGGTTAAACCGTTCCTTTGCAGTAACCGTTTTCATGTTTAGGTTTCACTCTGTTTTCTCCTATATGGATTCATGTAGTTGGAACTCTAAATCAAACACGGTTGTGCTAGCTCTTTGAAACTTGGCACAATAATGTAGTTCCAAGTTCTATGGCTATGGTTTGTGTCCTATTGAAGTAGCCCCAAGCAGAGACTGACGAGAATAACATTCATTGAAAGGGTTTGCCAAGCTTCCAAAAACTACGAGTTTCCTGAAATCTCAGCAAACATTTTTTCACCCAATCTTGATGATACTTGCAGGTAATGATCAGTACACCAGTCCCACTTATCTCACCAAATTTCGTTCTTTTAGGTTTAACCGTTCGTTTGCATTAACCGTTTTCATGTTTAGGTTTCACTCTGTTTTCTCCTATATGGATTCATGTAGTTGGAACTCTAAATCAAATACAGTTTGTGCTAGCTCTTTGAAACTTGGCACAATAATGTAGTTCCAAGTTCTATCGCTATGGATTGTGTCCTATTGAAGTACCCCCAAGCAGAGACTGAGGAGAATCACTTTCATTGAAAGGGGTTGCCAAGCTTCTGAAAAACTACGAGTTTCCTGAAATCTCAGCAAACATTTTTTCACCCAATCTTGATGATACTTGCAGGTAATGATCAGTACACCAGTCCCACTTGTCTCACCAAATTTCGTTCTTCTAGGTTAAACCGTTCCTTTGCAGTAACCGTTTTCATGTTTAGGTTTCACTCTGTTTTCTCCTATATGGATACATGTAGTTGGGACTCTAACTCAAACACGGTTTGTGCCAGCTCTTTGAAACTTGGTACAATAATGTAGTTCCAAGTTCTATCGCTATGGTATGTGTCCTATTGAAGTAGCCCCAAGCAGAGACTGACGAGAATCACTTTCATTTAAAGGGGTTGCCAAGCTTCCAAAAACTACGAGTTTCCTGAAATCTCAGCAAATATTTTTTCACCCAATCTTGATGATACTTGCAGGTAATTATCAGTACACCAGTCCCACGTGGCTCACCAAATTTTGTTCTTCCAATTTAAACCGTTCCTTTGCAGTAACTGTTTTCATGTTTAGGTTTCACTCTGTTTTCTCCTATATGGATACATGTAGTTGGAACTCTAAATCAAACACGGTTTCTGCTAGCTCTTTGAAACTTGGCACAATAATGTAGTTCCAAGTTCTATCGCTATGGTTTGTGTCCTATTGAAGTAGCCCCAAGCAGAGACTGACGAGAATCACTTTCATTGAAAGGGGTTGCCAAGCTTCTGAAAAACTACGAGTTTCCTGAAATCTCAGCAAACATTTTTTTTCACCCAATCTTGATGATACTTGCAGGTAATGATCAGTGCACCAATCCCACTTGGTTCACCAAATTTCGTTCTTCTAGGGTTAACCGTTAATTGGCAGTAACCGTTTTCATGTTTAGGTTTCACTCTGTTTTCTCATATATGGATACATGTATTTGGAACTCTAAATCAAACACGGTTTGTGCTAGCTCTTTGAAACTTGGCACAATAATGTAGTTCCATGTTCTATCGCTATGGTTTGTGTCCTATTGAAGTAGCCCCAAGCAGAGACTGACGAGAATCACTTTCTTTGAAAGGAGTTGCCAAGCTTTTAAAAAACTACGAGTTTCCTGTATTCTCAGTAAAGATTTTTTCACCCAATCTTGATGATATTTGCAGGTAATGATCAGTACACCAATCCCACTTGGCTCACCAAATTTCGTTCTTCCAGGGTAAACCGTTCGTTTGCAGTAACCGTTTTCATGTTTAGGTTTCACACTGTTTTCTCCTATATGGATACATGTATTTGGAACTCTAAATCAAACACGGTTTGTGCTAGCTCTTTGAAACTTGGCACAATAATGTACTTCCAAGTTCTATCGCTATGGTTTGTGTCCTATTGAAGTAGCCCCAAGCAGAGACTGACGAGAATCACTTACATTGAAAGGGGTTGCCAAGCTTCCAAAAAACTACGAGTTTCCTGAAACCTCAGCAAACATTTTTTTCACCCAATCTTGATGATACTTCAGGTAATGATCAGTACACCAGTCCCACTTGTCTCACCAAATTTCGTTCTTCTAGGTTAAACCGTTCCTTTGCAGTAACCGTTTTCATGTTTAGGTTTCACTCTGTTTTCTCCTATATGGATACATGTAGTTGGAACTCTAAATCAAACACGGTTTCTGCTAGCTCTTTGAAACTTTGCACAATAATGTAGTTCCAAGTTCTATCGCTATGGTTTGTGTCCTATTGAAGTAGCCCCAAGCAGAGACTGAAGAGAATCACTTTCATTGAAAGGGGTTGCGAATCTTCCAAAAACTACGATTTTCCAGAAATCTGAGCAAACATTTTTTCACCCAATCTTGATGATACTTGCAGGTAATGATCAGTACACCAGTCCCACTTGTCTCACCAAATTTCGTTCTTCTAGGTTAAACCGTTCCTTTGCAGTAACCGTTTTCATGTTTAGGTTTCACTCTGTTTTCTCATATATGGATACATGTAGTTGGAACTCTAAATCAAACACGGTTTGTGCCAGCTCTTTGAAACTTGGTACAATAATGTAGTTCCAAGTTCTATCGCTATGGTATGTGTCCTATTGAAGTAGCCCCAAGCAGAGACTGACGAGAATCACTTTCATTGAAAGGGGTTGCAAAGCTTTCAAAAAACTACGAGTTTCCTGAAATCTCAGCAAATATTTTTTCACCCAATCTTGATGATACTTGCAGGTAATTATCAGTACACCAGTCCCACGTGGCTCACCAAATTTTGTTCTCCAATTTAAACCGTTCCTTTGCAGGAACCGTTTTCTTCTTTAGGTTTCACTCTGTTTTCTCCTATATGGATACATGTATTTGGAACTCTAAATCAAACACGGTTTCTGCTAGCTCTTTGAAACTTGGCACAATAATGTAGTTGCAAGTTCTATCGCTATGGTTTGTGTCCTATTGAAGGAGCCCCAAGCACAGACTGACGAGAATCACTTTCATTGAAAGGGTTGCCAAGCTTCTGAAAAACTACGAGGTTCCTGAAATCTCAGCAAACATTTGTTTCACCCAATCTTGATGATACTTGCAGGTAATGATCAGTACACCAATCCCACTTGGCTCACCAAATTTCGTTCTTCTAGGGTTAACCGTTAATTTGCAGTACCCGTTTTCATGTTTAGGTTTCACTCTGTTTTCTCCTATATGGATACATGTAGTTGGAACTCTAAATCAAACACGGTTTGTGCTAGCTCATTGAAACTTGTCACAATAATGTAGTTCCAAGTTCTATCGCTATGGTTTGTGTCCTATTCAAGTAGCCCCAAGCAGAGACTGACGAGAATAACATTCATTGAAAGGGTTTGCCAAGATTCCAAAAAACTACGAGTTTCCTGAAACCTCAGCAAACATTTTTTTCACACAATCTTGATGATACTTGCAGGTAATAATCAGTACACCAGTCCCACTTGTCTCACCAAATTTCGTTCTTCTAGGTTAAACCGTTCCTTTGCAGTAACCGTTCTCATGTTTAGGTTTCACTCTGTTTTCTCCTATATGGATACATGTATTTGGAACTCTAAATCAAACAAGGTTTGTGCTAGCTCTTTGAAACTTGGCACAATAATGTAGTTCCAAGTTCTATCGCTTGGTTTGTGTCCTATTGAAGTATCCCCAAGCCGAGACTGACGAGAATCACTTTCATTGAAAGGGGTTGCCAAGCTTCCAAAATGTACGAGTTTCCTGAAATCTCAGCAAACATTTTTTCACCCAATCTTGATGATATTTGCAGGTAATGATCAGTACACCAATCCCAAGTGGCTCACCAAATTTCGTTCTTCTAGGTTAAACCGTTCCTTTGCAGTAACCGTTTTCATGTTTAGGTTTCACTCTGTTTTCTCTTATATGGATACATGTAGTTGGAACTCTAAATCAAACACGGTTTGTGCCAGCTCTTTGAAACTTGGTACAATAATGTAGTTCCAAGTTCTATCACTATGGTATGTGTCCTATTGAAGTAGCCCCAAGCAGAGACTGACCAGAATCACTTTCATTGAAAGGGGTTGCCAAGCTTCCAAAAAACTACGAGTTTCCTGAAACCTCAGCAAACATTTTTTCACCCAATCTTGATGATACTTGCAGGTAATGATCAGTACACCAGTCCCACTTGGCTCACCTATTTTCGTTCTTCTAGGTTAAACCGTTCGTATGCAGTAACCGTTTTCATGTTTAGGTTTCACTCTGTTTTCTCCTATATGGATACATGTAGTTGGAACTCTAAATCAAACACGGTTTGTGCTAGCTCTTTGAAACTTGGCACAATAATGTAGTTCCATGTTCTATCGCTATGGTTTGTGTACTATTGAAGTAGCCCCAAGCAGAGACTGACGAGAATAACATTCATTGAAAGGGTTTGCCAAGCTTCCAAAAACTACGAGTTTCCTGAAATCTCAGCAAACATTTTTTCACCCAATCTTGATGATACTTGCAGGTAATGATCAGAACACCAGTCCCACTTGGCTCACCAAATTTCGTTCTTTTAGGTTTAACCGTTCGTTTGCATTAACCGTTTTCATGTTTAGGTTTCACTCTGTTTTCTCCTATATGGATTCATGTAGTTGGAACTCTAAATCAAATACAGTTTGTGCTAGCTCTTTGAAACTTGGCACAATAATGTAGTTCCAAGTTCTATCGCTATGGATTGTGTCCTATTGAAGTACCCCCAAGCAGAGACTGAGGAGAATCACTTTCATTGAAAGGGGTTGCCAAGCTTCTGAAAAACTACGAGTTTCCTGAAATCTCAGCAAACATTTTTTCACCCAATCTTGATGATACTTGCAGGTAATGATCAGTACACCAGTCCCACTTGTATCTCCAAATTTCGTTCTTCTAGGTTAAACCGTTCGTATGCAGTAACCGTTTTCATGTTTAGGTTTCACTCTGTTTTCTCGTATATGGATACATGTAGTTGGAACTCTAAATCAAACACGGTTTGTGCTAGCTCTTTGAAACTTGGCACAATAATGTAGTTCCATGTTCTATCGCTATGGTTTGTGTACTATTGAAGTAGCCCCAAGCAGAGACTGACGAGAATCACTTTCATTGAAAGGAGTTGACAAGCTTTCAAAAAACTACGAGTTTCCTGTGTTCTCAGTAAACATTTTTTCACCCAATCTTGATGATATTTGCAGGTAATGATCAGGACACCAATCCCACTTGGATCACCATATTTCGTTCTTCTAGGTTAAACCGTTCCTTTGCAGTAACCGATTTCATGTTTAGGTTTCACTCTGTTTTCTCCTATATGGATTCATGTAGTTGGAACTCTAAATCAAACACGGTTGTGCTAGCTCTTTGAAACTTGGCACAATAATGTAGTTCCAAGTTCTATGGCTATGGTTTGTGTCCTATTGAAGTAGCCCCAAGCAGAGACTGACGAGAATAACATTCATTGAAAGGGTTTGCCAAGCTTCCAAAAACTACGAGTTTCCTGAAATCTCAGCAAACATTTTTTCACCCAATCTTGATGATACTTGCAGGTAATGATCAGTACACCAGTCCCACTTGGCTCACCAAATTTCGTTCTTTTAGGTTTAACCGTTCGTTTGCATTAACCGTTTTCATGTTTAGGTTTCACTCTGTTTTCTCCTATATGGATTCATGTAGTTGGAACTCTAAATCAAATACAGTTTGTGCTAGCTCTTTGAAACTTGGCACAATAATGTAGTTCCAAGTTCTATCGCTATGGATTGTGTCCTATTGAAGTACCCCCAAGCAGAGACTGAGGAGAATCACTTTCATTGAAAGGGGTTGCCAAGCTTCTGAAAAACTACGAGTTTCCTGAAATCTCAGCAAACATTTTTTCACCCAATCTTGATGATACTTGCAGGTAATGATCAGTACACCAGTCCCACTTGTATCACCAAATTTCGTTCTTCTAGGTTAAACCGTTCGTATGCAGTAACCGTTTTCATGTTTAGGTTTCACTCTGTTTTCTCCTATATGGATTCATGTAGTTGGAACTCTAAATCAAACACGGTTGTGGTAGCTCTTTGAAACTTGGCACAATAATGTAGTTCCAAGTTCTATGGCTATGGTTTGTGTCCTATTGAAGTAGCCCCAAGCAGAGACTGAAGAGAATCACTTTCATTGAAAGGGGTTGCCAAGCTTCCAAAAACTACGAGTTTCCTGAAATCTCAGCAAACATTTTTTCACCCAATCTTGATGATACTTGCAGGTAATGATCAGTACACCAATCCCACTTGGCTCACCAAATTTCATTCTTCTAGGGTTAACCGTTAATTTGCAGTAACCGTTTTCATGTTTAGGTTTCACTCTGTTTTCTCCCATATGGATACATGTAGTTGGAACTCTAAATCAAACACGGTTTGTGCCAGCTCTTTGAAACTTGCTACAATAATGTAGTTCCAAGTTCTATGGCTATGGTATGTGTCCTATTGAAGTAGCCCCAAGCAGAGCCTGACGAGAATCACTTTCATTGAAAGGGGTTGCCAAGCTTCCAAAAAACTACGAGTTTCCTGAAATCTCAGCAAATATTTTTTCACCCAATCTTGATGATACTTGCAGGTAATTATCAGTACACCAGTCCCACGTGGCTCACCAAATTTTGTTCTTCCAATTTAAACCGTTCCTTTGCAGGAACCGTTTTCTTCTTTAGGTTTCACTCTGTTTTCTCCTATATGGATACATGTAGTTGGAACTCTAAATCAAACACGGTTTCTGCTAGCTCTTTGAAACTTGGCACAATAATGTAGTTCCAAGTTCTATCGCTATGGTTTGTGTCCTATTGAAGTAGCCCCAAGCAGAGACTGACGAGAATCACTTTCATTGAAAGGGGTTGCCAAGCTTCTGAAAAACTACGAGTTTCCTGAAATCTCAGCAAACATTTTTTCACCCAATCTTGATGATACTTGCAGGTAATGATCAGTACACCAGTCCCACTTGTCTCACCAAATTTCGTTCTTCTAGGTTAAACCGTTCCTTTGCAGTAACCGTTTTCATGTTTAGGTTTCACTCTGTTTTCTCCTATATGGATACATGTAGTTGGAACTCTAAATCAAACACGGTTTGTGCCAGCTCTTTGAAACTTGGTACAATAATGTAGTTCCAAGTTCTATCGCTATGGTATGTGTCCTATTGAAGTAGCCCCAAGCAGAGACTGACGAGAATCACTTTCATTTAAAGGGGTTGCCAAGCTTCCAAAAAACTACGAGTTTCCTGAAATCTCAGCAAATATTTTTTCACCCAATCTTGATGATACTTGCAGGTAATTATCAGTACACCAGTCCCACGTGGCTCACCAAATTTTGTTCTTCCAATTTAAACCGTTCCTTTGCAGTAACTGTTTTCATGTTTAGGTTTCACTCTGTTTTCTCCTATATGGATACATGTAGTTGGAACTCTAAATCAAACACGGTTTCTGCTAGCTCTTTGAAACTTGGCACAATAATGTAGTTCCAAGTTCTATCGCTATGGTTTGTGTCCTATTGAAGTAGCCCCAAGCAGAGACTGACGAGAATCACTTTCATTGAAAGGGGTTGCCAAGCTTCTGAAAAACTACGAGTTTCCTGAAATCTCAGCAAACATTTTTTTTTCACCCAATCTTGATGATACTTGCAGGTAATGATCAGTGCACCAATCCCACTTGGTTCACCAAATTTCGTTCTTCTAGGGTTAACCGTTAATTGGCAGTAACCGTTTTCATGTTTAGGTTTCACTCTGTTTTCTCATATATGGATACATGTATTTGGAACTCTAAATCAAACACGGTTTGTGCTAGCTCTTTGAAACTTGGCACAATAATGTAGTTCCATGTTCTATCGCTATGGTTTGTGTCCTATTGAAGTAGCCCCAAGCAGAGACTGACGAGAATCACTTTCATTGAAAGGAGTTGCCAAGCTTTTAAAAAACTACGAGTTTCCTGTATTCTCAGTAAAGATTTTTTCACCCAATCTTGATGATATTTGCAGGTAATGATCAGTACACCAATCCCACTTGGCTCACCAAATTTCGTTCTTCCAGGGTAAACCGTTCGTTTGCAGTAACCGTTTTCATGTTTAGGTTTCACACTATTTTCTCCTATATGGATACATGTATTTGGAACTCTAAATCAAACACGGTTTGTGCTAGCTCTTTGAAACTTGGCACAATAATGTACTTCCAAGTTCTATCGCTATGGTTTGTGTCCTATTGAAGTAGCCCCAAGCAGAGACTGACGAGAATCACTTACATTGAAAGGGGTTGCCAAGCTTCCAAAAAACTACGAGTTTCCTGAAACCTCAGCAAACATTTTTTTCACCCAATCTTGATGATACTTCAGGTAATGATCAGTACACCAGTCCCACTTGTCTCACCAAATTTCGTTCTTCTAGGTTAAACCGTTCCTTTGCAGTAACCGTTTTCATGTTTAGGTTTCACTCTGTTTTCTCCTATATGGATACATGTAGTTGGAACTCTAAATCAAACACGGTTTCTGCTAGCTCTTTGAAACTTTGCACAATAATGTAGTTCCAAGTTCTATCACTATGGTTTGTGTCCTATTGAAGTAGCCCCAAGCAGAGACTGAAGAGAATCACTTTCATTGAAAGGGGTTGCGAAACTTCCAAAAACTACGATTTTCCAGAAATCTGAGCAAACATTTTTTCACCCAATCTTGATGATACTTGCAGGTAATGATCAGTACACCAGTCCCACTTGTCTCACCAAATTTCGTTCTTCTAGGTTAAACCGTTCCTTTGCAGTAACCGTTTTCATGTTTAGGTTTCACTCTGTTTTCTCATATATGGATACATGTAGTTGGAACTCTAAATCAAACACGGTTTGTGCCAGCTCTTTGAAACTTGGTACAATAATGTAGTTCCAAGTTCTATCGCTATGGTATGTGTCCTATTGAAGTAGCCCCAAGCAGAGACTGACGAGAATCACTTTCATTGAAAGGGGTTGCAAAGCTTTCAAAAAACTACGAGTTTCCTGAAATCTCAGCATATATTTTTTCACCCAATCTTGATGATACTTGCAGGTAATTATCAGTACACCAGTCCCACGTGGCTCACCAAATTTTGTTCTCCAATTTAAACCGTTCCTTTGCAGGAACCTTTTTCTTCTTTAGGTTTCACTCTGTTTTCTCCTATATGGATACATGTATTTGGAACTCTAAATCAAACACGGTTTCTGCTAGCTCTTTGAAACTTGGCACAATAATGTATTTGCAAGTTCTATCGCTATGGTTTGTGTCCTATTGAAGGAGCCCCAAGCACAGACTGACGAGAATCACTTTCATTGAAAGGGTTGCCAAGCTTCTGAAAAACTACGAGGTTCCTGAAATCTCAGCAAACATTTGTTTCACCCAATCTTGATGATACTTGCAGGTAATGATCAGTACACCAATCCCACTTGGCTCACCAAATTTCGTTCTTCTAGGGTTAACCGTTAATTTGCAGTAACCGTTTTCATGTTTAGGTTTCACTCTGTTTTCTCCTATATTGATACATGTAGTTGGAACTCTAAATCAAACACGGTTTGTGCTAGCTCTTTGAAACTTGTCACAATAATGTAGTTCCAAGTTCTATCGCTATGGTTTGTGTCCTATTCAAGTAGCCCCAAGCAGAGACTGACGAGAATAACATTCATTGAAAGGGTTTGCCAAGATTCCAAAAAACTACGAGTTTCCTGAAACCTCAGCAAACATTTTTTTCACACAATCTTGATGATACTTGCAGGTAATAATCAGTACACCAGTCCCACTTGTCTCACCAAATTTCGTTCTTCTAGGTTAAACCGTTCCTTTGCAGTAACCGTTCTCATGTTTAGGTTTCACTCTGTTTTCTCCTATATGGATACATGTATTTGGAACTCTAAATCAAACAAGGTTTGTGCTAGCTCTTTGAAACTTGGCACAATAATGTAGTTCCAAGTTCTATCGCTTGGTTTGTGTCCTATTGAAGTATCCCCAAGCCGAGACTGACGAGAATCACTTTCATTGAAAGGGGTTGCCAAGCTTCCAAAATGTACGAGTTTCCTGAAATCTCAGCAAACATTTTTTCACCCAATCTTGATGATATTTGCAGGTAATGATCAGTACACCAATCCCAAGTGGCTCACCAAATTTCGTTCTTCTAGGTTAAACCGTTCCTTTGCAGTAACCGTTTTCATGTTTAGGTTTCACTCTGTTTTCTCTTATATGGATACATGTAGTTGGAACTCTAAATCAAACACGGTTTGTGCCAGCTCTTTGAAACTTGGTACAATAATGTAGTTCCAAGTTCTATCACTATGGTATGTGTCCTATTGAAGTAGCCCCAAGCAGAGACTGACCAGAATCACTTTCATTGAAAGGGGTTGCCAAGCTTCCAAAAAACTACGAGTTTCCTGAAACCTCAGCAAACATTTTTTCACCCAATCTTGATGATACTTGCAGGTAATGATCAGTACACCAGTCCCACTTGGCTCACCTATTTTCGTTCTTCTAGGTTAAACCGTTCGTATGCAGTAACCGTTTTCATGTTTAGGTTTCACTCTGTTTTCTCCTATATGGATACATGTAGTTGGAACTCTAAATCAAACACGGTTTGTGCTAGCTCTTTGAAACTTGGCACAATAATGTAGTTCCATGTTCTATCGCTATGGTTTGTGTACTATTGAAGTAGCCCCAAGCAGAGACTGACGAGAATCACTTTCATTGAAAGGAGTTGACAAGCTTTCAAAAACTACGAGTTTCCTGTGTTCTCAGTAAACATTTTTTCACCCAATCTTGATGATATTTGCAGGTAATGATCAGGACACCAATCCCACTTGGATCACCATATTTCGTTCTTCTAGGTTAAACCGTTCCTTTGCAGTAACCGTTTTCATGTTTAGGTTTCACTCTGTTTTCTCCTATATGGATTCATGTAGTTGGAACTCTAAATCAAACACGGTTGTGCTAGCTCTTTGAAACTTGGCACAATAATGTAGTTCCAAGTTCTATGGCTATGGTTTGTGTCCTATTGAAGTAGCCCCAAGCAGAGACTGACGAGAATAACATTCATTGAAAGGGTTTGCCAAGCTTCCAAAAACTACGAGTTTCCTGAAATCTCAGCAAACATTTTTTCACCCAATCTTGATGATACTTGCAGGTAATGATCAGTACACCAGTCCCACTTGGCTCACCAAATTTCGTTCTTTTAGGTTTAACCGTTCGTTTGCATTAACCGTTTTCATGTTTAGGTTTCACTCTGTTTTCTCCTATATGGATTCATGTAGTTGGAACTCTAAATCAAATACAGTTTGTGCTAGCTCTTTGAAACTTGGCACAATAATGTAGTTCCAAGTTCTATCGCTATGGATTGTGTCCTATTGAAGTACCCCCAAGCAGAGACTGAGGAGAATCACTTTCATTGAAAGGGGTTGCCAAGCTTCTGAAAAACTACGAGTTTCCTGAAATCTCAGCAAACATTTTTTCACCCAATCTTGATGATACTTGCAGGTAATGATCAGTACACCAGTCCCACTTGTATCACCAAATTTCGTTCTTCTAGGTTAAACCGTTCGTATGCAGTAACCGTTTTCATGTTTAGGTTTCACTCTGTTTTCTCGTATATGGATACATGTAGTTGGAACTCTAAATCAAACACGGTTTGTGCTAGCTCTTTGAAACTTGGCACAATAATGTAGTTCCATGTTCTATCGCTATGGTTTGTGTACTATTGAAGTAGCCCCAAGCAGAGACTGAGGAGAATCACTTTCATTGAAAGGAGTTGACAAGCTTTCAAAAAACTACGAGTTTCCTATATTCTCAGTAAACATTTTTTCACCCAATCTTGATGATATTTGCAGGTAATGATCAGGACACCAATCCCACTTGGATCACCATATTTCGTTCTTCTAGGTTAAACCGTTCCTTTGCAGTAACCGTTTTCATGTTTAGGTTTCACTCTGTTTTCTCCTATATGGATTCATGTAGTTGGAACTCTAAATCAAACACGGTTGTGGTAGCTCTTTGAAACTTGGCACAATAATGTAGTTCCAAGTTCTATGGCTATGGTTTGTGTCCTATTGAAGTAGCCCCAAGCAGAGACTGAAGAGAATCACTTTCATTGAAAGGGGTTGCCAAGCTTCCAAAAACTACGAGTTTCCTGAAATCTCAGCAAACATTTTTTCACCCAATCTTGATGATACTTGCAGGTAATGATCAGTACACCAATCCCACTTGGCTCACCAAATTTCGTTCTTCTAGGTTTAACCGTTAATTTGCAGTAACCGTTTTCATGTTTAGGTTTCACTCTGTTTTCTCCCATATGGATACATGTAGTTGGAACTCTAAATCAAACACGGTTTGTGCCAGCTCTTTGAAACTTGCTACAATAATGTAGTTCCAAGTTCTATGGCTATGGTATGTGTCCTATTGAAGTAGCCCCAAGCAGAGCCTGACGAGAATCACTTTCATTGAAAGGGGTTGCCAAGCTTCCAAAAAACTACGAGTTTCCTGAAATCTCAGCAAATATTTTTTCACCCAATCTTGATGATACTTGCAGGTAATTATCAGTACACCAGTCCCACGTGGCTCACCAAATTTTGTTCTTCCAATTTAAACCGTTCCTTTGCAGGAACCGTTTTCTTCTTTAGGTTTCACTCTGTTTTCTCCTATATGGATACATGTAGTTGGAACTCTAAATCAAACACGGTTTCTGCTAGCTCTTTGAAACTTGGCACAATAATGTAGTTGCAAGTTCTATCGCTATGGTTTGTGTCCTATTGAAGTAGCCCCAAGCAGAGACTGACGAGAATCACTTTCATTGAAAGGGGTTGCCAAGCTTCTGAAAAACTACGAGGTTCCTGAAATCTCAGCAAACATTTTTTTCACCCAATCTTGATGATACTTGCAGGTAATGATCAGTACACCAATCCCACTTGGCTCACCAAATTTCGTTCTTCTAGGGTTAACCGTTAATTTGCAGTAACCGTTTTCATGTTTAGGTTTCACTCTGTTTTCTCCTATATGGATACATGTAGTTGGAACTCTAAATCAAACACGGTTTGTGCTAGCTCTTTGAAACTTGTCACAATAATGTAGTTCCAAGTTCTATCGCTATGGTTTGTGTCCTATTCAAGTAGCCCCAAGTAGAGACTGACGAGAATAACATTCATTGAAAGGGTTTGCCAAGATTCCAAAAAACTACGAGTTTCCTGAAACCTCAGCAAACATTTTTTTCACCCAATCTTGATGATACTTGCAGGTAATGATCAGTACACCAGTCCCACTTGTCTCACCAAATTTCGTTCTTCTAGGTTAAACCGTTCCTTTGCAGTAACCGTTCTCATGTTTAGGTTTCACTCTGTTTTCTCCTATATGGATACATGTATTTGGAAGTCTAAATCAAACACGGTTTGTGCTAGCTCTTTGAAACTTGGCACAATAATGTAGTTCCAAGTTCTATCGCTTGGTTTGTGTCCTATTTAAGTATCCCCAAGCCGAGACTGACGAGAATCACTTTCATTGAAAGGGGTTGCCAATCTTCCAAAATCTACGAGTTTCCTGAAGTCTCAGCAAACATTTTTTCACCCAATCTTGATGATATTTGCAGGTAATGATCAGTACACGAATCCCACGTGGCTCACCAAATTTCGTTCTTCTAGGTTAAACCGTTCCTTTGCAGTAACCGTTTTCATGTTTAGGTTTCACTCTGTTTTCTCCTATATGGATACATGTAGTTGGAACTCTAAATCAAACACGGTTTGTGCCAGCTCTTTGAAACTTGGTACAATAATGTAGTTCCAAGTTCTATCACTATGGTATGTGTCCTATTGAAGTAGCCCCAAGCAGAGACTGACCAGAATCACTTTCATTGAAAGGGGTTGCCAAGCTTCCAAAAAACTACGAGTTTCCTGAAACCTCAGCAAACATTTTTTCACCCAATCTTGATGATACTTGCAGGTAACGATCAGTACACCAGTCCCACTTGGCTCACCAATTTTTGTTCTTCTAGGTTAAACCGTTCGTATGCAGTAACCGTTTTCATGTTTAGGTTTCACTCTGTTTTCTCCTATATGGATACATGTAGTTGGAACTCTAAATCAAACACGGTTTGTGCTAGCTCTTTGAAACTTGGCAGAATAATGTAGTTCCATGTTCTATCGCTATGGTTTGTGTACTATTGAAGTAGCCCCAAGCAGAGACTGACGAGAATAAAATTCATTGAAAGGGTTTGCCAAGCTTCCAAAAACTACGAGTTTCCTGAAATCTCAGCAAACATTTTTTCACCCAATCTTGATGATACTTGCAGGTAATGATCAGTACACCAGTCCCACTTGGCTCACCAAATTTCGTTCTTTTAGGTTTAACCGTTCGTTTGCATTAACCGTTTTCATGTTTAGGTTTCACTCTGTTTTCTCCTATATGGATTCATGTAGTTGGAACTCTAAATCAAACACAGTTGTGCTAGCTCTTTGAAACTTGGCACAATAATGTAGTTCCAAGTTCTATGGCTATGGTTTGTGTCTTATTGAAGTAGCCCCAAGCAGAGACTGAAGAGAATCACTTTCATTGAAAGTGGTTGCCAAGCTTCCAAAAACTACGAGTTTCCTGAAATCTCAGCAAACATTTTTTCAAACAATCTTGATGATACTTGCAGGTAATGATCAGTACACCAATCCCACTTGGCTCACCAAATTTCGTTCTTCTAGGGTTAACCGTTAATTTGCAGTAACCGTTTTCATGTTTAGGTTTCACTCTGTTTTCTCCTATATGGATACATGTAGTTGGAACTCTAAATCAAACACGGTTTGTGCCAGCTCTTTGAAACTTGGTACAATAATGTAGTTCCAAGTTCTGTCGCTATGGTATGTGTCCTATTGAAGTAGCCCCAAGCAGAGACTGACGAGAATCACTTTCATTGAAAGGGGTTGCCAAGCTTCCAAAAAACTACGAGTTTCCTGAAATCTCAGCAAATATTTTTTCACCCAATCTTGATGATACTTGCAGGTAATTATCCGTACACCAGTCGCACATGGCTCACCAAATTTTGTTCTTCCAATTTAAACCGTTCCTTTGCAGTAACTGTTTTCATGTTTAGGTTTCACTCTGTTTTCTCCTATATGGATACATGTAGTTGGAACTCTAAATCAAACACGGTTTCTGCTAGCTCTTTGAAACTTGGCACAATAATGTAGTTCCAAGTTCTATCGCTATGGTTTGTGTCCTATTGAAGTAGCCCCAAGCAGAGACTGACGAGAATCACTTTCATTGAAAGGGGTTGCCAAGCTTCTGAAAAACTACGAGTTTCCTGAAATCTCAGCAAACATTTTTTTTTCACCCAATCTTGATGATACTTGCAGGTAATGATCAGTACACCAATCCCACTTGGTTCACCAAATTTCGTTCTTCTAGGGTTAACCGTTAATTGGCAGTAACCGTTTTCATGTTTAGGTTTCACTCTGTTTTCTCCTATATGGATACATGTAGTTGGAACTCTAAATCAAACACGGTTTCTGCTAGCTCTTTGAAACTTGGCACAATAATGTAGTTCCAAGTTCTATCGCTATGGTTTGTGTCCTATTGAAGTATCCCCAAGCAGAGACTGAAGAGAATCACTTTCATTGAAAGGGGTTGCGAATCTTCCAAAAACTACGAGTTTCCAGAAATCTGAGCAAACATTTTTTCACCCAATCTTGATGATACTTGCAGGTAATGATCAGTCCACCAGTCCCACTTGTCTCACCAAATTTCGTTCTTCTAGGTTAAACCGTTCCTTTGCAGTAACCATTTTCATGTTTAGGTTTCACTCTGTTTTCTCATATATGGATACATGTAGTTGGAACGCTAAATCAAACACGGTTTGTGCCAGCTCTTTGAAACTTGGTACAATAATGTAGTTCCAAGTTCTATCCCTATGGTATGTGTCCTATTGAAGTAGCCCCAAGCAGAGACTGACGAGAATCACTTTCATTGAAAGGGGTTGCAAAGCTTTCAAAAAACTACGAGTTTCCTGAAATCTCAGCAAACATTTTTTCACCCAATCTTGATGATATTTGCAGGTAATGATCAGTACACCAATCCCACGTGGCTCACCAAATTTCGTTCTTCTAGGTTAAACCGTTCCTTTGCAGTAACCGTTTTCATGTTTAGGTTTCACTCTGTTTTCTCCTATATGGATACATGTAGTTGGAACTCTAAATCAACCACGGTTTGTGCCAGCTCTTTGAAACTTGGTACAATAATGTAGTTCCAAGTTCTATCACTATGGTATGTGTCCTATTGAAGTAGCCCCAAGCAGAGACTGACCAGAATCACTTTCATTGAAAGGGGTTGCCAAGCTTCCAAAAAACTACGAGTTTCCTGAAACCTCAGCAAACATTTTTTCACCCAATCTTGATGATACTTGCAGGTAATGATCAGTACACCAGTCCCACTTGGCTCACCTATTTTCGTTCTTCTAGGTTAAACCGTTCGTATGCAGTAACCGTTTTCATGTTTAGGTTTCACTCTGTTTTCTCCTATATGGATACATGTAGTTGGAACTCTAAATCAAACACGGTTGTGCTAGCTCTTTGAAACTTGGCACAATAATGTAGTTCCATGTTCTATCGCTATGGTTTGTGTCCTATTGAAGTAGCCCCAAGCAGAGACTGACGAGAATCACTTTCATTGAAAGGAGTTGCCAAGCTTTTAAAAAACTACGAGTTTCCTGTATTCTCAGTAAGCATTTTTTCACCCAATCTTGATGATATTTGCAGGTAATGATCAGTACACCAATCCCACTTGGCTCACCAAATTTCGTTCTTCCAGGGTAAACCGTTCGTTTGCAGTAACCGTTTTCATGTTTAGGTTTCACACTGTTTTCTCCTATATGGATACATGTATTTGGAACTCTAAATCAAACACGGTTTGTGCTAGCTCTTTGAAACTTGGCACAATAATGTAGTTCCAAGTTCTATCGCTATGGTTCGTGTCCTATTGAAGTAGCCCCAAGCAGAGACTGACGAGAATCACTTACATTGAAAGGGGTTGCCAAGCTTCCAAAAAACTACGAGTTTCCTGAAACCTCAGCAAACATTTTTTTCACCCAATCTTGATGATACTTCAGGTAATGATCAGTACACCAATCCCACTTGTCTCACCAAATTTCGTTCTTCTAGGTTAAACCGTTCCTTTGCAGTAACCGTTTTCATGTTTAGGTTTCACTCTGTTTTCTCCTATATGGATACATGTAGTTGGAACTCTAAATCAAACACGGTTTCTGCTAGCTCTTTGAAACTTGGCACAATAATGTAGTTCCAAGTTCTATCGCTATGGTTTGTGTCCTATTGAAGTAGCCCCAAGCAGAGACTGACGAGAATCACTTTCATTGAAAGGGTTTGCCAAGCTTCCAAAAACTACGAGTTTCCTGAAATCTCAGCAAACATTTTTTCACCCAATCTTGATGATACTTGCAGGTAATGATCAGTACACCAGTCCCACTTGGCTCACCAAATTTCGTTCTTTTAGGTTTAACCGTTCGTTTGCATTAACCGTTTTCATGTTTAGGTTTCACTCTGTTTTCTCCTATATGGATTCATGTAGTTGGAACTCTAAATCAAATACAGTTTGTGCTAGCTCTTTGAAACTTGGCACAATAATGTAGTTCCAAGTTCTATCGCTATGGATTGTGTCCTATTGAAGTACCCCCAAGCAGAGACTGAGGAGAATCACTTTCATTGAAAGGGGTTGCCAAGCTTCTGAAAAACTACGAGTTTCCTGAAATCTCAGCAAACATTTTTTCACCCAATCTTGATGTTACTTGCAGGTAATGATCAGTACACCAGTCCCACTTGTATCACCAAATTTCGTTCTTCTAGGTTAAACCGTTCGTATGCAGTAACCGTTTTCATGTTTAGGTTTCACTCTGTTTTCTCGTATATGGATACATGTAGTTGGAACTCTAAATCAAACACGGTTTGTGCTAGCTCTTTGAAACTTGGCACAATAATGTAGTTCCATGTTCTATCGCTATGGTTTGTGTACTATTGAAGTAGCCCCAAGCAGAGACTGACGAGAATCACTTTCATTGAAAGGAGTTGACAAGCTTTCAAAAAACTACGAGTTTCCTGTATTCTCAGTAAACATTTTTTCACCCAATCTTGATGATATTTGCAGGTAATGATCAGGACACCAATCCCACTTGGATCACCATATTTCGTTCTTCTAGGTTAAACCGTTCCTTTGCAGTAACCGTTTTGATGTTTAGGTTTCACTCTGTTTTCTCCTATATGGATTCATGTAGTTGGAACTCTAAATCAAACACGGTTGTGCTAGCTCTTTGAAACTTGGCACAATAATGTAGTTCCAAGTTCTATGGCTATGGTTTGTGTCCTATTGAAGTAGCCCCAAGCAGAGACTGACGAGAATAACATTCATTGAAAGGGTTTGCCAAGCTTCCAAAAACTACGAGTTTCCTGAAATCTCAGCAAACATTTTTTCACCCAATCTTGATGATACTTGCAGGTAATGATCAGTACACCAGTCCCACTTGGCTCACCAAATTTCGTTCTTTTAGGTTTAACCGTTCGTTTACATTAACCGTTTTCATGTTTAGGTTTCACTCTGTTTTCTCCTATATGGATTCATGTAGTTGGAACTCTAAATCAAATACAGTTTGTGCTAGCTCTTTGAAACTTGGCACAATAATGTAGTTCCAAGTTCTATCGCTATGGATTGTGTCCTATTGAAGTACCCCCAAGCAGAGACTGAGGAGAATCACTTTCATTGAAAGGGGTTGCCAAGCTTCTGAAAAACTACGAGTTTCCTGAAATCTCAGCAAACATTTTTTCACCCAATCTTGATGATACTTGCAGGTAATGATCAGTACACCAGTCCCACTTGTATCACCAAATTTCGTTCTTCTAGGTTAAACCGTTCGTATGCAGTAACCGTTTTCATGTTTAGGTTTCACTCTGTTTTCTCGTATATGGATACATGTAGTTGGAACTCTAAATCAAACACGGTTTGTGCTAGCTCTTTGAAACTTGGCACAATAATGTAGTTCCATGTTCTATCGCTATGGTTTGTGTACTATTGAAGTAGCCCCAAGCAGAGACTGAGGAGAATCACTTTCATTGAAAGGAGTTGACAAGCTTTCAAAAAACTACGAGTTTCCTGTATTCTCAGTAAACATTTTCTCACCCAATCTTGATGATATTTGCAGGTAATGATCAGGACACCAATCCCACTTGGATCACCATATTTCGTTCTTCTAGGTTAAACCGTTCCTTTGCAGTAACCGTTTTCATGTTTAGGTTTCACTCTGTTTTCTCCTATATGGATTCATGTAGTTGGAACTCTAAATCAAACACGGTTGTGGTAGCTCTTTGAAACTTGGCACAATAATGTAGTTCCAAGTTCTATGGCTATGGTTTTTGTCCTATTGAAGTAGCCCCAAGCAGAGACTGAAGAGAATCACTTTCATTGAATGGGGTTGCCAAGCTTCCAAAAACTACGAGTTTCCTGAAATCTCAGCAAACATTTTTTCACCCAATCTTGATGATACTTGCAGGTAATGATCAGTACACCAATCCCACTTGGCTCACCAAATTTCGTTCTTCTAGGGTTAACCGTTAATTTGCAGTAACCGTTTTCATGTTTAGGTTTTACTCTGTTTTCTCCTATATGGATACATGTAGTTGGAACTCTAAATCAAACACGGTTTGTGCCAGCTCTTTGAAACTTGGTACAATAATGTAGTTCCAAGTTCTATCGCTATGGTATGTGTCCTATTGAAGTAGCCCCAAGCAGAGACTGACGAGAATCACTTTCATTGAAAGGGGTTGCCAAGCTTCCAAAAAACTACGAGTTTCCTGAAATCTCAGCAAACATTTTTTCACCCAATCTTGATGATACTTGCAGGTAATGATCAGTACACCAGTTCCACGTGGCTCACCAAATTTTGTTCTTCCAATTTAAAAGGTTCCTTTGCAGGAACCGTTTTCATGTTTAGGTTTCACTCTGTTTTCTCCTATATGGATACATGTAGTTGGAACTCTAAATCAAACACGGTTTGTGCTAGCTCTTTGAAACTTGGCACAATAATGTAGTTCCATGTTCTATCGCTATGGTTTGTGTCCTACTGAAGTAGCCCCAAGCAGAGACTGACGAGAATCACTTTCATTGAAAGGAGTTGCCAAGCTTTCAAAAAACTACGAGTTTCCTGAATTCTCAGTAAACATTTTTTCACCCAATCTTGATGATATTTGCAGGTAATGATCAGTACACCAATCCGACTTGGCTCACCAAATTTCGTTCTTCCAGGGTAAACCATTCCTTTGCAGTAACTGTTTTCATGTTTAGGTTTCACTCTGTTTTCTCCTATATGGATACATGTAGTTGGAACTCTAAATCAAACACGGTTTCTGTAGCTCTTTGAAACTTGGCACAATAAAGTAGTTCCAAGTTCTATCGCTTGGTTTGTGTCCTATTGAAGTAGCCCCAAGCCGAGACTGACGAGAATCACTTTCATTGAAAGGGGTTGCCAAGCTTCCAAAAAACTACGAGTTTCCTGAAATCTCAGCAAACATTTTTTCACCCAATCTTCATGATATTTGCAGGTAATGATCAGTACACCAATCCCACTTGGCTCACCAGATTTCGTTCTTCTAGGTTAAACCGTTCCTTTGCAGTAACTGTTTTCATGTTTAGGTTTCACTCTGTTTTCTCCTATATGGATACATGTAGTTGGAACTCTAAATCAAACACGGTTTCTGCTAGCTCTTTGAAACTTGGCACAATAATGTAGTTGCAAGTTCTATCGCGATGGTTTGTGTCCTATTGAAGTAGCCCCAAGCAGAGACTGACGAGAATCACTTTCATTGAAAGGGCTTGCCAAGCTTCTGAAAAACTACGAGGTTCCTGAAATCTCAGCAAACATTTTTTTCACCCAATCTTGATGATACTTGCAGGTAATGATCAGTACACCAATCCCACTTGGCTCACCAAATTTCGTTCTTCTAGGGTTAACCGTTAATTTGCAGTAACCGTTTTCATGTTTAGGTTTCACTCTGTTTTCTCCTATATGGATACATGTAGTTGGAACTCTAAATCAAACACGGTTTGTGCTAGCTCTTTGAAACTTGGCACAATAATGTAGTTCCAAGTTCTATCGCTATGGTTTGTGTCCTATTCAAGTAGCCCCAAGCAGAGACTGACGAGAATAACATTCATTGAAAGGGTTTGCCAAGATTCCAAAAAACTACGAGTTTCCTGAAACCTCAGCAAACATTTTTTTCACCCAATCTTGATGATACTTGCAGGTAATGATCAGTACACCAGTCCCACTTGTCTCACCAAATTTCGTTCTTCTAGGTTAAACCGTTCCTTTGCAGTAACCGTTCTCATGTTTAGGTTTCACTCTGTTTTCTCCTATATGGATACATGTATTTGGAACTCTAAATCAAACACGGTTTGTGCTAGCTCTTTGAAACTTGGCACAATAATGTAGTTCCAAGTTCTATCGCTTGGTTTGTGTCCTATTGAAGTATCCCCAAGCCGAGACTGACGAGAATCACTTTCATTGAAAGGGGTTGCCAAGCTTCCAAAATCTACGAGTTTCCTGAAATCTCAGCAAACATTTTTTCACCCAATCTTGATGATATTTGCAGGTATGATCAGTACACCAATCCCACGTGGCTCACCAAATTTCGTTCTTCTAGGTTAAACCGTTCCTTTGCAGTAACCGTTTTCATGTTTAGGTTTCACTCTGTTTTCTGCTATATGGATACATGTAGTTGGAACTCTAAATCAAACACGGTTTGTGCTAGCTCTTTGAAACTTGGTACAATAATGTAGTTCCAAGTTCTATCACTATGGTATGTGTCCTATTGAAGTAGCCCCAAGCAGAGACTGACCAGAATCACTTTCATTGAAAGGGGTTGCCAACCTTCCAAAAAACTACGAGTTTCCTGAAACCTCAGCAAACATTTTTTTCACCCAATCTTGATGATACTTGCAGGTAATGATCAGTACACCAGTCCCACTTGGCTCACCAATTTTCGTTCTTCTAGGTTAAACCGTTCGTATGCAGTAACCGTTTTCATGTTTAGGTTTCACTCTGTTTTCTCCTATATGGATACATGTAGTTGGAACTCTAAATCAAAAACGGTTTGTGCTAGCTCTTTGAAACTTGGCAGAATAATGTAGTTCCATGTTCTATCGCTATGGTTTGTGTCCTATTGAAGTAGCCCCAAGCAGAGACTGACGAGAATAAAATTCATTGAAAGGGTTTGCCAAGCTTCCAAAAACTACGAGTTTCCTGAAATCTCAGCAAACATTTTTTCACCCAATCTTGATGATACTTGCAGGTAATGATCAGTACACCAGTCCCACTTGGCTCACCAAATTTCGTTCTTCTAGGTTAAACCGTTCGTATGCAGTAACCGTTTTCATGTTTAGGTTTCACTCTGTTTTCTCGTATATGGATACATGTAGTTTGAACTCTAAATCAAACACGGTTTGTGCTAGCTCTTTGAAACTTGGCACAATAATGTAGTTCCATGTTCTATCGCTATGGTTTGTGTACTATTGAAGTAGCCCCAAGCAGAGACTGACGAGAATCACTTTCATTGAAAGGAGTTGACAAGCTTTCAAAAAACTACGAGTTTCCTGTATTCTCAGTAAACATTTTTTCACCCAATCTTGATGATATTTGCAGGTAATGATCAGGACACCAATCCCACTTGGATCACCATATTTCGTTCTTCTAGGTTAAACCGTTCCTTTGCAGTAACCGTTTTCATGTTTAGGTTTCACTCTGTTTTCTCCTATATGGATTCATGTAGTTGGAACTCTAAATCAAACACGGTTGTGCTAGCTCTTTGAAACTTGGCACAATAATGTAGTTCCAAGTTCTATGGCTATGGTTTGTGTCCTATTGAAGTAGCCCCAAGCAGAGACTGAAGAGAATCACTTTCATTGAAAGGGGTTGCCAAGCTTCCAAAAACTAAGAGTTTCCTGAAATCTCAGCAAACATTTTTTCACCCAATCTTGATGATACTTGCAGGTAATGATCAGTACACAAATCCCACTTGGCTCAACAAATTTCGTTCTTCTAGGGTTAACCGTTAATTTGCAGTAACCGTTTTCATGTTTAGGTTTCACTCTGTTTTCTCCCATATGGATACATGTAGTTGGAACTCTAAATCAAACACGGTTTGTGCCAGCTCTTTGAAACTTGGTACAATAATGTAGTTCCAAGTTCTATCGCTATGGTATGTGTCCTATTGAAGTAGCCCCAAGCAGAGACTGACGAGAATCACTTTCATTGAAAGGGGTTGCCAAGCTTCCAAAAAACCACGAGTTTCCTGAAATCTCAGCAAACATTTTTTCACCCAATCTTGATGATACTTGCAGGTAATGATCAGTACACCAGTCCCACTTGGCTCACCAAATTTCGTTCTTCTAGGTTTAACCGTTCGTTTGCATTAACCGTTTTCATGTTTAGGTTTCACTCTGTTTTCTCCTATATGGATTCATGTAGTTGGAACTCTAAATCAAATACAGTTTGTGCTAGCTCATTGATACTTGGCACAATAATGTAGTTCCGAGTTCTATCGCTATGGTTTGTGTCCTATTGAAGTACCCCCAAGCAGAGACTGAGGAGAATCACTTTCATTGAAAGGGGTTGCCAAGCTTCTGAAAAACTACGAGTTTCCTGAAATCTCAGCAAACATTTTTTCACCCAATCTTGATGATACTTGCAGGTAATGATCAGTACACCAGTCCCACTTGTATCACCAAATTTCGTTCTTCTAGGTTAAACCGTTCGTATGCAGTACCCGTTTTCATGTTTAGGTTTCACTCTGTTTTCTCCTACATGGATACATGTATTTGGAACTCTAAATCAAACACGGTTTCTGCTAGCTCTTTGAAACTTGGCACAATAATGTAGTTCCAAGTTCTATCGCTATGGTTTGTGTCCTATTGAAGTAGCCCCAAGCAGAGACTGACGAGAATCACTTTCATTGAAAGGGGTTGCCAATCTTCCAAAAACTACGAGTTTCCTGAAATCTCAGCAAACATTTTTTCACCCAATCTTGATGATACTTGCAGGTAATGATCAGTACACCAATCCCACTTGTCTCACCAAATTTCGTTCTTCTAGGGTTAACCGTTAATTTGCAGTAACCGTTTTCATGTTTAGGTTTCACTCTGTTTTCTCCTATATGGATACATGTAGTTGGAACTCTAAATCAAACACGGTTTGTGCCAGCTCTTTGAAACTTGGTACAATAATGTAGTTCCAAGTTCTATCCCTATGGTATGTGTCCCATTGAAGTAGCCCCAAGCAGAGACTGACGAGAATCACTTTCATTGAAAGGGGTTGCAAAGCTTTCAAAAAACTACGAGTTTCCTGAAATCTCAGCAAATATTTTTTCACCCAATCTTGATGATACTTGCAGGTAATTATCAGTACACCAGTCCCACGTGGCTCACCAAATTTTGTTCTCCAATTTAAACCGTTCCTTTGCAGGAACCGTTTTCTTCTTTAGGTTTCACTCTGTTTTCTCCTATATCGATACATGTAGTTGGAACTCTAAATCAAACACGGTTTCTGCTAGCTCTTTGAAACTTGGCACAATAATGTAGTTGCAAGTTCTATCGCTATGGTTTGTGTCCTATTGAAGTAGCCCCAAGCACAGACTGACGAGAATCACTTTCTTGAAAGGGTTGCCAAGCTTCTGAAAAACTACGAGGTTCCTGAAATCTCAGCAAACATTTGTTTCACCCAATCTTGATGATACTTGCAGGTAATAATCAGTACACCAATCCCACTTGGCTCACCAAATTTCGTTCTTCAAGGGTTAACCGTTAATTTGCAGTAACCGTTTTCATGTTTAGGTTTCACTCTGTTTTCTCCTATATGGATACATGTAGTTGGAACTCTAAATCAAACACGGTTTGTGCTAGCTCTTTGAAACTTGGCACAATAATGTAGTTCCAAGTTCTATCGCTATGGTTTGTGTCCTATTCAAGTAGCCCCAAGCAGAGACTGACGAGAATAACATTCATTGAAAGGGTTTGCCAAGATTCCAAAAAACTACGAGTTTCCTGAAACCTCAGCAAACATTTTTTTTCACACAATCTTGATGATACTTGCAGGTAATGATCAGTACACCAGTCCCACTTGTCTCACCAAATTTCGTTCTTCTAGGTTAAACCGTTCCTTTGCAGTAACCGTTCTCATGTTTAGGTTTCACTCTGTTTTCTCCTATATGGATACATGTATTTGGAACTCTAAATCAAACACGGTTTGTGCTAGCTCTTTGAAACTTGGAACAATAATGTAGTTCCAAGTTCTATCGCTTGGTTTGTGTCCTATTGAAGTATCCCCAAGCCGAGACTGACGAGAATCACTTTCATTGAAAGGGGTTGCCAAGCTTCCAAAATCTACGAGTTTCCTGAAATCTCAGCAAACATTTTTTCACCCAATCTTGATGATATTTGCAGGTAATGATCAGTACACCAATCCCACGTGGCTCACCAAATTTCGTTCTTCTAGGTTAAACCGTTCCTTTGCAGTAACCGTTTTCATGTTTAGGTTTCACTCTGTTTTCTCCTATATGGATACATGTAGTTGGAACTCTAAATCAAACACGGTTTGTGCCAGCTCTTTGAAACTTGGTACAATAATGTAGTTCCAAGTTCTATCACTATGGTATGTGTCCTATTGAAGTAGCCCCAAGCAGAGACTGACCAGAATCACTTTCATTGAAAGGCGTTGCCAAGCTTCCAAAAAACTACGAGTTTCCTGAAACCTCAGCAAACATTTTTTCACCCAATCTTGATGATACTTGCAGGTAATGATCAGTACACCAGTCCCACTTGGCTCACCTATTTTCGTTCTTCTAGGTTAAACCGTTCGTATGCAGTAACCGTTTTCATGTTTAGGTTTCACTCTGTTTTCTCCTATATGGATACATGTAGTTGGAACTCTAAATCAAACACGGTTGTGCTAGCTCTTTGAAACTTGGCACAATAATGTAGTTCCATGTTCTATCGCTATGGTTTGTGTCCTATTGAAGTAGCCCCAAGCAGAGACTGACGAGAATAACATTCATTGAAAGGGTTTGCCAAGCTTCCAAAAACTACGAGTTTCCTGAAATCTCAGCAAACATTTTTTCACCCAATCTTGATGATACTTGCAGGTAATGATCAGTACACCAGTCCCACTTGGCTCACCATATTTCGTTCTTTTAGGTTTAACCGTTCGTTTGCATTAACCGTTTTCATGTTTAGGTTTCACTCTGTTTTCTCCTATATGGATTCATGTAGTTGGAACTCTAAATCAAATACAGTTTGTGCTAGCTCTTTGAAACTTGGCACAATAATGTAGTTCCAAGTTCTATCGCTATGGATTGTGTCCTATTGAAGTACCTCCAAGCAGAGACTGAGGAGAATCACTTTCATTGAAAGGGGTTGCCAAGCTTCTGAAAAACTACGAGTTTCCTGTATTCTCAGTAAACATTTTTTCACCCAATCTTGATGATATTTGCAGGTAATGATCAGGACACCAATCCCACTTGGATCACCATATTTCTTTCTTCTAGGGTTAACCGTTAATTTGCAGTAACCGTTTTCATGTTTAGGTTTCACTCTGTTTTCTCCTATATGGATACATGTAGTTGGAACTCTAAATCAAACACGGTTTGTGCCAGCTCTTTGAAACTTGGTACAATAATGTAGTTCCAAGTTCTATCGCTATGGTATGTGTCCTATTGAAGTAGCCCCAAGCAGAGACTGACGAGAATCACTTTCATTGAAAGGGGTTGCCAAGCTTCCAAAAAACTACGAGTTTCCTGAAATCTCAGCAAATATTTTTTCACCCAATCTTGATGATACTTGCAGGTAATTATCAGTACACCAGTCCCACGTGGCTCACCAAATTTTGTTCTTCCAATTTAAACCGTTCCTTTGCAGTAACTGTTTTCATGTTTAGGTTTCACTCTGTTTTCTCCTATATGGATACATGTAGTTGGAACTCTAAATCAAACACGGTTTCTGCTGGCTCTTTGAAACTTGGCACAATAATGTAGTTCCAAGTTCTATCGCTATGGTTTGTGTCCTATTGAAGTAGCCCCAAGCAGAGACTGACGAGAATCATTTTCATTGAAAGGGGTTGCCAAGCTTCTGAAAAACTACGAGTTTCCTGAAATCTCAGCAAACATTTTTTTTTCACCCAAACTTGATGATACTTGCAGGTAATGATCAGTACACCAATCCAACTTGGTTCACCAAATTTCGTTCTTCTAGGGTTAACCGTTAATTGGCAGTAACCGTTTTCATGTTTAGGTTTTACTCTGTTTTCTCCTATATGGATACATGTAGTTGGAACTCTAAATCAAACACGGTTTGTGCCAGCTCTTTGAAACTTGGTACAATAATGTAGTTCCAAGTTCTATCGCTATGGTATGTGTCCTATTGAAGTAGCACCAAGCAGAGACTGACGAGAATCACTTTCATTGAAAGGGGTTGCCAAGCTTCCAAAAAACTACGAGTTTCCTGAAATCTCAGCAAACATTTTTTCACCCAATCTTGATGATACTTGCAGGTAATGATCAGTACAGCAGTTCCACGTGGTCACCAAATTTTGTTCTTCCAATTTAAAAGGTTCCTTTGCAGGAACCGTTTTCATGTTTAGGTTTCACTCTGTTTTCTCCTATATGGATACATATAGTTGGAACTCTAAATCAAACACGGTTTGTGCTAGCTCTTTGAAACTTGGCACAATAATGTAGTTCCATGTTCTATCGCGATGGTTTGTGTCCTATTGAAGTAGCCCCAAGCCGAGACTGACGAGAATCACTTTCATTGAAAGGAGTTGCCAAGCTTTCAAAAAACTACGAGTTTCCTGTATTCTCAGTAAACATTTTTTCACCCAATCTTGATGATATTTGCAGGTAATGATCAGTACACCAATCCGACTTGGCTCACGAAATTTCGTTCTTCCAGGGTAAACCATTCCTTTGCAGTAACTGTTTTCATGTTTAGGTTTCACTCTGTTTTCTCCTATATGGATACATGTAGTTGGAACTCTAAATCAAACACGGTTTCTGTAGCTCTTTGAAACTTGGCACAATAATGTAGTTCCAAGTTCTATCGCTTGGTTTGTGTCCTATTGAAGTAGCCCCAAGCCGAGACTGAAGATAATCACTTTCATTGAAAGGGGTTGCGAATCTTCCAAAAACTACGAGTTTCCAGAAATCTGAGCAAACATTTTTTCACCCAATCTTGATGATACTTGCAGGTAATGATCAGTACACCAGTCCCACTTGTCTCACCAAATTTCGTTCTTCTAGGTTAAACCGTTCCTTTGCAGTAACCGTTTTCATGTTTAGGTTTCACTCTGTTTTCTCATATATGGATACATGTAGTTGGAACTCTAAATCAAACACGGTTTGTGCCAGCTCTTTGAAACTTGGTACAATAATGTATTTCCAAGTTCTATCGCTATGGTATGTGTCCTATTGAAGTAGCCCCAAGCAGAGACTGACGAGAATCACTTTCATTGAAAGGGGTTGCAAAGCTTCCAAAAAACTACGAGTTTCCTGAAATCTCAGCAAATATTTTTTCACCCAATCTTGATGATACTTGCAGGTAATTATCAGTACACCAGTCCCACGTGGCTCACCAAATTTTGTTCTCCAATTTAAACCGTTCCTTTGCAGGAACCGTTTTCTTCTTTAGGTTTCACTCTGTTTTCTCCTATATGGATACATGTAGTTGGAACTCTAAATCAAACACGGTTTCTGCTAGCTCTTTGAAACTTGGCACAATAATGTAGTTGCAAGTTCTATCGCTATGGTTTGTGTCCTATTGAAGTAGCCCCAAGCACAAACTGACGAGAATCACTTTCATTGAAAGGGTTGCCAAGCTTCTGAAAAACTACGAGGTTCCTGAAATCTCAGCAAACATTTGTTTCACCCAATCTTGATGATACTTGCAGGTAATGATCAGTACACCAATCCCACTTGGCTCACCAAATTTCGTTCTTCTAGGGTTAACCGTTAATTTGCAGTAACCGTTTTCATGTTTAGGTTTCACTCTGTTTTCTCCTATATGGATACATGTAGTTAGAACTCTAAATCAAACACGGTTTGTGCTAGCTCTTTGAAACTTGGCACAATAATGTAGTTCCAAGTTCTATCGCTATGGTTTGTGTCCTATTCAAGTAGCCCCAAGCAGAGACTGACGAGAATAACATTCATTGAAAGGGTTTGCCAAGATTCCAAAAAACTACGAGTTTCCTGAAACCTCAGCAAACATTTTTTTCACACAATCTTGATGATACTTGCAGGTAATGATCAGTACACCAGTCCCACTTGTCTCACCAAATTTCGTTCTTCTAGGTTAAACCGTTCCTTTGCAGTAACCGTTCTCATGTTTAGGTTTCACTCTGTTTTCTCCTATATGGATACATGTATTTGGAACTCTAAATCAAACACGGTTTGTGCTAGCTCTTTGAAACTTGGAACAATAATGTAGTTCAAGTTCTATCGCTTGGTTTGTGTCCTATTGAAGTAGCCCCAAGCCGAGACTGACGAGAATCACTTTCATTGAAAGGGGTTGCCAAGCTTCCAAAATCTACGAGTTTCCTGAAATCTCAGCAAACATTTTTTCACCCAATCTTGATGATATTTGCAGGTAATGATCAGTACACCAATCCCAAGTGGCTCACCAAATTTCGTTCTTCTAGGTTAAACCGTTCCTTTGCAGTAACCGTTTTCATGTTTAGGTTTCACTCTGTTTTCTCTTATATGGATACATGTAGTTGGAACTCTAAATCAAACACGGTTTGTGCCAGCTCTTTGAAACTTGGTACAATAATGTAGTTCCAAGTTCTATCGCTATGGTATGTGTCCTATTGAAGTAGCCCCAAGCAGAGCCTGACGAGAATCACTTTCATTGAAAGGGGTTGCCAAGCTTCCAAAAAACTACGAGTTTCCTGAAATCTCAGCAAATATTTTTTCACCCAATCTTGATGATACTTGCAGGTAATTATCAGTACACCAGTCCCACGTGGCTCACCAAATTTTGTTCTTCCAATTTAAACCGTTCCTTTGCAGGAACCGTTTTCTTCTTTAGGTTTCACTCTGTTTTCTCCTATATGGATACATGTAGTTGGAACTCTAAATCAAACACGGTTTCTGCTAGCTCTTTGCAACTTGGCACAATAATGTAGTTGCAAGTTCTATCGCTATGGTTTGTGTCCTATTGAAGTAGCCCCAAGCAGAGACTGACGAGAATCACTTTCATTGAAAGGGGTTGCCAAGCTTCTGAAAAACTACGAGGTTCCTGAAATCTCAGCAAACATTTTTTTCACCCAATCTTGATGATACTTGCAGGTAATGATCAGTACACCAATCCCACTTGGCTCACCAAATTTCGTTCTTCTAGGGTTAACCGTTAATTTGCAGTACCCGTTTTCATGTTTAGGTTTCACTCTGTTTTCTCCTATATGGATACATGTAGTTGGAACTCTAAATCAAACACGGTTTGTGCTAGCTCTTTGAAACTTGGCACAATAATGTAGTTCCAAGTTCTATCGCTATGGTTTGTGTCCTATTCAAGTAGCCCCAAGCAGAGACTGACGAGAATAACATTCATTGAAAGGGTTTGCCAAGATTCCAAAAAACTACGAGTTTCCTGAAACCTCAGCAAACATTTTTTTCACCCAATCTTGATGATACTTGCAGGTAATGATCAGTACACCAGTCCCACTTGTCTCACCAAATTTCGTTCTTCTAGGTTAAACCGTTCCTTTGCAGTAACCGTTCTCATGTTTAGGTTTCACTCTGTTTTCTCCTATATGGATACATGTATTTGGAACTCTAAATCAAACACGGTTTGTGCTAGCTCTTTGAAACTTGGCACAATAATGTAGTTCCAAGTTCTATCGCTTGGTTTGTGTCCTATTGAAGTATCCCCAAGCCGAGACTGACGAGAATCACTTTCATTGAAAGGGGTTGCCAAGCTTCCAAAATCTACGAGTTTCCTGAAACCTCAGCAAACATTTTTTCACCCAATCTTGATGATATTTGCAGGTAATGATCAGTACACCAATCCCACGTGGCACACCAAATTTCGTTCTTCTAGGTTAAACCGTTCCTTTGCAGTAACCGTTTTCATGTTTAGGTTTCACTCTGTTTTCTCCTATATGGATACATGTAGTTGGAACTCTAAATCAAACACGGTTTGTGCCAGCTCTTTGAAACTTGGTACAATAATGTAGTTCCAAGTTCTATCACTATGGTATGTGTCCTATTGAAGTAGCCCCAAGCAGAGACTGACCAGAATCACTTTCATTGAAAGGGGTTGCCAAGCTTCCAAAAAACTACGAGTTTCCTGAAATCTCAGCAAACATTTTTTCACCCAATCTTGATGATACTTGCAGGTAATGATCAGTACACCAATCCCACTTGGCTCAACAAATTTCGTTCTTCTAGGGTTAACCGTTAATTTGCAGTAACCGTTTTCATGTTTAGGTTTCACTCTGTTTTCTCCCATATGGATACATGTAGTTGGAACTCTAAATCAAACACGGTTTGTGCCAGCTCTTTGAAACTTGGTACAATAATGTAGTTCCAAGTTCTATCGCTATGGTATGTGTCCTATTGAAGTAGCCCCAAGCAGAGACTGACGAGAATCACTTTCATTGAAAGGGGTTGCCAAGCTTCCAAAAAACTACGAGTTTCCTGAAATCTCAGCAAACATTTTTTCACCCAATCTTGATGATACTTGCAGGTAATGATCAGTACACCAGTCCCACTTGGCTCACCAAATTTCGTTCTTCTAGGTTTAACCGTTCGTTTGCATTAACCGTTTTCATGTTTAGGTTTCACTCTGTTTTCTCCTATATGGATTCATGTAGTTGGAACTCTAAATCAAATACAGTTTGTGCTAGCTCTTTGATACTTGGCACAATAATGTAGTTCCGAGTTCTATCGCTATGGTTTGTGTCCTATTGAAGTACCCCCAAGCAGAGACTGAGGAGAATCACTTTCATTGAAAGGGGTTGCCAAGCTTCTGAAAAACTACGAGTTTCCTGAAATCTCAGCAAACATTTTTTCACCCAATCTTGATGATACTTGCAGGTAATGATCAGTACACCAGTCCCACTTGTATCACCAAATTTCGTTCTTCTAGGTTAAAGCGTTCGTATGCAGTAACCGTTTTCATGTTTAGGTTTCACTCTGTTTTCTCCTACATGGATACATGTATTTGGAACTCTAAATCAAACACGGTTTGTGCTAGCTCTTTGAAACTTGGCACAATAATGTAGTTCCAAGTTCTATCGCTATGGTTTGTGTCCTATTGAAGTAGCCCCAAGCCGAGAATGACGAGAATCACTTTCATTGAAAGGGGTTGCCAAGCTTCCAAAAACTACGAGTTTCCTGAAATCTCAGCAAAACATTTTTTCACCCAATCTTGATGATACTTGCAGGTA